>NW_028317994.1:6780000-7080000 GCF_062004578.1 Staurois parvus | reverse complement strand
TTTAAAGCAATGTATAGAAATGGGTAAAACCAGCTCCTGGCCAATACTGTTATACTGTTATATTTGCTTTTTACTTGTAAAATGAACAAATGGTGTGGTCAGGCAGTGGGGAAAGCAAATATAATTCTGGGATGCATCACTCGAGAGAGCACCAGCTTAAATTAGATCTTTTTTAGAATATTGTGTGCAGTTTTGGAGACCTCACTTACAGAAAGATATGACAGAGTCCAGAGATGGGGAAAAAAATAGTACTTAAGCTAGCCATACATGCTAATATTTCTCTGGTTCCACCCTACAGGAACAGACATCCAGCAGAAGAAGTGGGTCAAGAGGCAGCGAGTGAATTTAAACATTTTGGGAGCTATAAACATAAAAAGGTCAAACATGTAAAAAAAAAAAAAAAGAAAAAAGCATTCAAACAAAAATCAATAAGAAATCAAATAAGGGGAAAATCAGTAGATCACTTGGTCAAGTTGTCTCTTTCTTCTGCCACACTCTGCTTTTACTTAAATTTTTAGACAAATTCAGCCTCATAAACCTACCCTTCTCCATATCTTTGACTTTGATGTGAAACTGTATTTGTGGTGATCTGTTCTTGCCATCCCATAAGTGGAAAGCAAAGCTGTCTTGATTCTTTAAACCCATTGGCCCAGTGTGCACATATCTAACTAGGTTCATATCAATGTCCTCTTGAGTGCACATCATACCAGCCTGTATGGTCACCCAGATATCATTTGTCTAAAATAACAGAAAAACAGTTCACAAAATGACATGTTGATTAGGATATTTTTGGAATCAGATCTTAAGGTATTGGTGGAAGAGAGAAACAAATGTAATGCATTTCTTATAGATAACTTGTACTATGGCTAGATTAGACAAAGATATAGGTTTGTTTCAAAACCTGGAAATTACCACTTGCCTTTTTCATGTTACCTCCACTGCCACCACAAAAAATCCAGTGCACGCAATATATTTCAAAGTCCAAACATGCTTAAGGCCATGTTCTTCTTCCCCACACGACAATGCTTGGGAATTGTCAGTCACTGAACATTGTGAAAAACAGGGGGAGTGTTACATGTTACCCCATACTCAGAACTACCAGCAGGAGTTTTGTACAGATGGGGGAGTGGAAAGGTAAGTGTTAACGCCTAGTTGCAGTGCTTTTTCCAAAAGAAAGTACATGTTTGCTTTAATAATGGACCTATTTAGAGTTGTCTTATCAAAGAAGCAGCCATGAAAACTTCAGCAGAGCTAAATATGCTGCTCACAATATGAAGTTAGATTCTTTACTCTTAGTTTGTTTTAATCATCAAAACTAACTGTATTTCATAAATACAGTTATATTAGACAGATATCTAATTTTGGTTTTAATCATTTTTTGACTGGCTATAGGTGTGAAATGCACCCTTTGCTCCACATATACAGTATATCCTCTGTTTTACCCTTCCAGGGAATCACGCCTCTAACTTACATTTACATGTACGTTTACAACTATATATATGTATGTGGTATGTATGTCATCATTGTATAAATCTAGTTTTATTAAATTTTGTGAAACTGAACTCCACAGTTTCTTGATGAAGCGAGCTGAAGAGCCTGAGAAACACATTGAATTATATCCCCACTCCACAGTACGGATTAGCCACCATCAATATGTAATATGTAATATGGTTACTGATCATTTTAAGCAATTATAAAATTGTGTCATGTTGATCTGTGGGGTATTAGTGGGTATTTCTCTTTGTGGAAGCTACACTGAAATATAGTAGCATCAGCGTGTGTGTGTGTGTATATATATATATATATATATATATATACACACACACACAGTATAAATATATATATATATATATATATATATATATATATATAAAACAGCCCTTGAAATTTCCACTCGCCTGCTCACATTGGACGAGTAGAAATAAAGTGGGGGCGAGCAGTGTCGGGACTAGGGGTGTGGGGGAGGGGTGGTGGTGGGGGCAGTGACAAGCAGTGATCTCCTGTATGGCTTTCAATGAAGCAGCTGAAAGCCGCAAGGAGGAGAGGAGGAGAGTCGGCTTCCAGCTGCTTCATTGAAAGCCATACAGGAGATCGCTGCTTATCACCACTGCACAGATCATACCTTATTGTTCCGTTTCTTTCCTGGCCACCCCTGCCCCTCCCCCTATCCACCGCACCAATAGGAGACAGGGCACTGAGGAGCACACAGCGGGGGGGAGGAAGAAATGAAACAATCAGGTATGATCTGTGCAGCAGTGACAAGCAGCAATCTCCTGTATGGCTTTCAATAAAGCAGCTGAAAGCCACATCTCCTCCTCTCCCTCCCACAGCTTCCAGCTGCTTCATTGAAGAAGGAGGGAGGAGAAGGAGAGAGAGGCTGGATCTGCTCTGCCTCTCCCTGTGCCCGCCCACACTCCAGTCCGTGCAGCTTCATAGGATGTGTGGGTGGGAAATTGAACACAGCAGCTGACAGTTCTGATGCTTCTGAATGAGCATGTGAGTCTGAGCTACCTTCCTTCCTTCCTACCACCCACCCCTTCCTTCTTTCCTGCCGTCCTTCCACCCACCCCTTCCTTTCTTTCTTCCTTGCGTCTTTCTTTCCACCCACCCTCCCGTCCTTTCTTCCACCCACCCTTATTCCCTTCCTTCCTTCCACCCATCCTTCCTTCCACCCCTTCCTTCCTTCCACCCGCCTTTTCCTTCCTCCCTTTCTTCCACCCACCCCTTTCTTCCTTCCTTCCTTCCTTCCTTCCTCCAAACCCTTCTTTCCTTCCACCTCTACCTTCCTTCCACCCACCCACCACTTCCTTTCTTCCATCACTCCCTTCCTCCCTTCCTTCCACGCACTCACCCTTCTTTCCTTCCTTCCACCCCTTTCTTCCTTCCACCCACCCTTGCTTCCACCCCTTCCTTCCTTCCTTCCTTCCTTCCTACCTTCCTTTCTTCCTTCCTTCCTTCCTCCCCTCTCTTCCTTCTACCCACCCACCCCTTCCTGCCTTCCTTCCTTCCACCAACCTCTTCTTTCCTTTCTTCCTTCCACCCCTACCTTTCTTCCACCCACCCCTTCCTTCCTTCCACCCTCCCTTCTTTCCACCCAACCCTCCCTTCCATTCCACCCACCTTTCCTTACTTTCTTCCACCCACCCACCCTCTCTTCTTTCCTTACACCCACCCCTCCCTTGCTTCCACCCACCACTCCCTTCCTTCCTTCCACCCCTTCTTTCCTTCCACCACTCCCTTCCTTCCACCCCTTCCTTCCTTTTACCACTCCCTTCTTTCCTTCCACCCCTCCCTTCCACTTCTCCCTTCATTCCTTCCAGCCATCCTTCCATTCATTCCTTCCTTCCTTCCACCCACCCCTTCCTTCCTTCCCTCCCTTTCTTCCTTTCCTCTCTCCCTCCATTCCACCCCTCCCTTCCTTCCACTCCTCCCATCCTTCCTTCCTTCCACCCCTCACTCCCTTCCTTCCCATTTCCCTTCCTTCCACTCCTCCCATCCTTCCTTCCTTCCACCCCTCCCTCCCTTCCTTCCCATTTCCCTTCCTTCCACCCCTCCCTCCCTGGCTTCCTTCCTACCACCCCTCCCTCCCTTCCTTCCTCCCCTCCCTCCCTTCAACCTCTTTTTCCCTTTCTTTCACCCCTCCCTCCCTTCCTTCCTTCCTTCCTTCCTTCCATCCTTCCTTCCACTCCTCCCTTCCTCCACCCCTCCCTTCCTTCTATTTTCTTTCTTCCTTCCTTCCCTTCATTCTGCATAAAACATTTAACAGTTTAATTTCATGACATAATTTACCAGGGCGTGTGTAGGGGCGGAATTAGGGGCGGGGCAGGTTAGGGGTTCGGTGGGGCAACTGGTGGCGAATAACTCTTAAGTACTGGCTAGTAGCTCAGGACTTGAAATTTTTTTTTTCCTAATTCATTTATTTATTTATTTTTATTTATTGTTGTAGGTCCACAAACCAACTCCTGTGAAAAACTACATTTTATGTGTTTTGGTTTTAAAACAACATGGTTTTAGTAATAAAAAGCATTGTCACCTCTGTCTTGCAAGAGGAGCTAAGCAGCAAAAAAAAAAAATAGCGTGATTTTTCTGGCTGTGCAGAGTGGACAATCACAAAGCTTGCTCTACAGAATTACAAATCATTTGGTAAATAAAATAATAAACATATTTTAACAATGTGCTTAGCCATTTGCGTTGAGTCTCGCTTAAAATTTGAACAGATTGAGCGCTGGAAAGCAGTAGGCTATATATGAATACAGATAGGGACTCATTATTTTTAATTTGATTGCATAAACCCCATTAAGCAATAAGTATATTTGAGTAGTCCTTTAAGAGAATCAATGAGTATTGCCCTAACTCTCATTAAATAAGAAAACTAATTAAATCATGACAGATAAATATAGAATAATATAGAGCTGAAAAATAAAACATAATTAAACAAGCTTGAAAGAGCTTGTACAAGCCTTTAATTGAAGTTGTCCTTGATCTGGAATCCTTTCAATCACAAAGTGAATTTGCTCTCGTGGCGTATCTTTATCTTCTGCTGACAGTACAGCACTTGAAATAATGTAATGTTCACCCATGCTTAGTATTATTTCACAGTGCCTTTAGAAAACAAAATATTAATCATTAACATATGCTTTATAGTATTCTTCATCTTTTATGTTTGGAAGGGACAGTATTAACCTAAGGCTTAAACTGATATCCTTGACATCAAGGTTGTAGTGCTCTATAGCTGACCATACTAGGCTTAAAAATTTCAGCCAATCCCTGCTGAATTGGCCAAAATTCCAGCTGTAGGTGGCTTTACCAGCACCATCCAGCTTGACAAAACTCAACTGAATAATCAAAGGGACTATGTGGAAAATTCTTGGTCAGGCAGTGACTGCATCCAGATATATGCAGTCACTGTTCATGTATTCATTCAGCTGCAGGTGAAGCAGTTGTCCAAACAAATTAGCGGGAAGTATAGATTCCTGTTTAGTGTGTATGGGGGGATTGATTGATTTCTCTTTGAATCTAAATGTGTATGGCTAGCTTTAGGCTCATTTTATCTGTTATAGGATTCCAGATGTGGTTCCCAGTCTTAACTATTTTTAAACTGAAAATATGGGGGCTCAGAGTAAATTGCCTCATACTATCACACCATGATCTCATTCTAGAGTTTTGTTATTTGAAAGACACAGAGTGGCTTTTAGTATAACAGTGTAACAGGATGAGTAATCCATCAAATAATCAGACCGTATCTGTGACTTATGGTTTACTAGACAGGTTTAAAGTTGGAATCAACAATGCAAAACAGGGTCAGAATGGAAAAAAACATGCTTGTAGTAGGGCGGAGTCCCCTGTTAGTTGGGATTTCTCACCCTTAGGGCTGTACAGACTGAAACATGGTGCGGGAAAGGCATTTTCTGTGCAAGTTTCCTGCCCTTGCAATGCCATTATTGTTAATGCCACCCCAAACTAATTTCTCAAATGCAGTGAGTGTGTGGCCACCAGACCACATGGTACCGCAGTACCATGCAGTTTGGTGTGGCGCAATCTAAAAAATTACTGATAGCACTACTTTTTCTGTATTCTGGTACATTTGGTAGGCCATTGAAATTAATGGTGTCAGGAATGGACTGGCCAGTAATGGTGGGACTCACCTGCCTTGTGGGCTGCAGTACCAGGGCTGGCCAGCGGGTGCTCCCAGCAATCAGAGACTCAACCCTGCAGCCAGCCAAACACCTGAAACTGCTTATGCAGGTGTATTTAAGTGATGGCCAGACCTGCAGTCTTGGCCTTGGTGTGTGTGTTTTTCCTGGGCCCTGTATCTTGTTCCTGCATTTCTGTTCCTGTTCCTGTCTCTGTCTGATTCGTTGCTGACCCTGCCTGATTCCGGACCTCTGCTGACTTCTCCTGTTTCATCCCTGGCTTGTGACCCCGACCATTCTCTGCCTGACCCCCTGTTCCTACCTGCCCGATTGTTATTGACCCGGCCTGCCTGACAACGCTTGCATTGTATATATTGTTATCTGTGGGTGGTTTGGTTTGGTTCGTTTGCACTGTGTTATGTTTTAGTATTGCACTGCGTTTATGTTTGTATTGTTAGTCTTTAATAAATTGTCTTATTGTTTATAACATATCTGAAGCCTGCATTTACCTGCGTCAGTCACATACCTCTGTTCACACCCCGGAGCCCTGACAAATGGGTTGTCACACCCGGAATGCAGACGACCACATGGGATCAAACATATTCTAGAGTGCACAGGCCCTTAAAAGAAATGGTCCCTGGACTGAGCTGTAAAACTTACATGCAGTGTAAAAGAGGTACCTAGCTTTGTTATCTGGCACAGGTGCCTACAGCACAAGGCTAGCTGAACAGAAAAACAATTCTTTTGACAGAATAGTTAGCATGAATGTACAGGCGTACCTCGGTTTACATATTTAATGCGTTCTCTGGGACGTTTCATATTGTGAAAAATTAGTAAATCGAAATGTGGTTTCCCATATGAATACATTGAAAACCAATTAATCCATTACAGAGGTCAAAAAAAAGTAAAAAAAAAAGTATTTTATCTGTTCAAAACTGTTTCTAAAGTGCACTTTAAAGGCATAAATACTGTACAGGGACGTTAAAAAATGTCCAAAATGTCTCCAAAACTCGATGCAAAAACCACTCCAACACCTCCACACTCGACACCACGTGCTACCCACAGACTCACGGGGCCAGCACTATAAACCTCCCAGGTGCAATTCATCCTGGGGAAACTCGCTTCGTATTGCAAAAAAAATTTGTAAATGCATTGAAAACCAATTAATCCATTTTGGAGGTCAGAAAAAAGTTGAAAAAAAAGTCTTATTGTTCAAAACTCTTTAAGTTCACTTTAAAGGCACGGGACCGACGCTATAAACTTCCCAAGCGCAATGGATTCTTGGGAAACATGCTTCGTATTGCGAAAAAAATGTGTACACCGAGGCATTATTTTCAATTAATTTTCATTCGTAAACCAAAAATTACGTTAACCGAGGCGTTCATAAACCAAGGTACGCCTGTATTTCAACTGTGTATATGGAGGGACAGATACTGGAGCTGTCATTGCTGATCTGTTTAAAAATCTCTTTTGGAATATGCTTAGGGTGTTGACAAAATTTACAGCATATGATGAATTAAATTTAACTCACTTTGTCAAGACTGGTTTTTCATCATTAATCCCATTGACAGTGACAAAGATTGTTCTTTCAACTTCATGTTTTCCATCAGACAACTGGATTGTGAATCTGTCTGCAAGGTTTTCTGAATCATCATGTATATACACTAGCTTCATTCCTATTCAAATAAAGAAAATATCAGCTGCACACATTTGTATGTGGCCACTGTGGTTGGCGTAAGACAAGCATATTTCTTATGGATAATGATACAATGTTAAAGGTCTGCCAATCAAACTCAGTATGTCACTAAACTCAGCTCAGTGTCTTCCCCCAGCACAATAAACATTTTGTGAATATTACTGCCAAACAAATTTTAGATATTTTCTTTTATTTTATAGATAATTACCATTTTTCAGGTGGTCCATGGAGAAATCCTGCACCGTAAGAAGTGTATTACTCTTCAGGCTTTTAAGTAACTCTTTCATGTTGTCAATACCATTGTTTTTCTCAAAAAGCATGCCATGCTTGGGTTGCACAGTAACACTGAATAATAATTTATTTGGGGGTACATCCATGTCTGACACATTAATTATGGAGGGATTTAACTCTATCATTTCTCCTTCCTCCACCTTCAAACAGAAAAAAATTAGTTTAAATATGGGCTAATGTTGTCTTGTGAGAACAATCAAGAACACCAACATGCTATTATCACAAAGCAGAACAGTCAATGAAGAAAGATTCCAGCTGCACAAATAATGCGATAATTTAAACTACTGTTAACTGCGTGTTGGAATAAATGTATGGTGCCATCCTACAAGTACAGTTCAGATATGACATTAAATCACCAAAGGTCCCTAAGGAATAGCTTTTTATTTTGTCACAAACAAATTTAGTATATAGATGAAACATCTGATCTCATTTCTCCAGAGCCTCTTCCATCTTGTAGAACTCCCTATCCCAACCTGTCTGGCTATCTCCTAATCTGTCCACTCATTTCTTCATGAAGCCTATTCTGCTTCCACATAAAAACTGTCCTTTAACTTTCTTCATCCCGGCTACTGGGAGGGTATTCAATGCCTTTTACAGAAGAACACTGCGCATCAGTGTTTTAGCAGCTCCTAGTTTTGCTTTGCTGCTGCCAGACCATGACCTTGCTCCTGCCCTTCTGCCTCTTTCTGCTCCCATCATTCTTGATCTCAGTTCTGGTTCCTCCTTTCTTCTGCTCCCTGCATCCTCTATTTACCTGATTGTTCCCTTTTTTTGTGTATATAGTTAGTTTATTAGGTTTATGTTACTTTGTTAGGAATTTATCGGTTGTGGGTCACTTATTTTTTATGTTTACTGGTGTGTGCATGTCTTTTGCTTTGTCGTTAATACATTTGCTTCATTATATATTGTTTAGTCTTAGTTTCCTTGTGTAGCTGCACAGAACTGGCTATTTCTGCTGCAGGCTTCTGACATAACACTGACACCCACTGACAATCAGATCAACTGCACTTTGGAACTAGGAGCAATTTTCTCTGAGTATTGCTGTCTTATATCCAGAGGCGGACTGACAACTCATGGGGCCCCCGGGCAATAGGGGATCATGGAGCCCCTGTGTCCTTGCCCAAACTCAAAAAAGCCTATGAAAAAGGTACCACATCTCATGGGGCCCCCTACTGACCCCGGGCCCTCGGGCAGTGCCCGAGTTTCCAAATGGTCAGTCCGCCCCTGCTTATATCAAAAAGCTTCTAGAGGAGGCTATTGCTTGTGTGGTATTGGCATTAGAAAATAAAGAGATTTGTCATTTAATTTGGCAGGATTTCAATGATGAAAAGCTGTTGGAATGCATTCAGGTAGCACATACTTTAGTTATTCAGGGCAGTGAAATGCGGCTTTTGGTTCAGGTCTGTTTTTTAATTGGCTTTGCTTGCTACATCTCATGGCCATGATGTTTTCACTCTTCCCTTTAGTATGCTTCAAGTTACGTTTTTGGCAAGTTTGCTAAAAAATGTCACAGGTTCCTTTTTTGAAAAGTACTCAGCTTGTTCACAGCAGGTGCTGCTAAACAGTATCTCTGTGGTGCACTCTTCAGTCAAGCAAGGGAAATACAAACTGACCTGAATTCAGCCTCTGCTCCCAGCCTATACTATCCTCAATGTCACTTGAATTAGATCTGCCGCTGAACATCAAGAATTTCTTCCTTTGTTACCCTTAGCAACCACAGCTGCTGCTGCTTTACCTCTTGCAAATCAGCACCGTGCTATCATTAACCACACTTCCTCTGCATTTAACCCATTGAAGGCTCCCTCTGCAGCTCCATTACCCATTGGAACCTCTCAGACCTGTTCCTCTGCTTCTGTTACTCTGTCCTTAATTTCCCCCCAGCACTGTTACTACATTTCCATCAGCAGTACACTCTTGTCAGCACCATGCAACTACCTGCTGGACTCCATTATCTAAACCAAAAAAGAAACAGAAATTTGCCCTTGCTCATACAATCCTGACACCATCTACTGCTGCTTCAACCATTATTCAGCCAGTTCCAGGTTCCATGCTGTCTGATGATGGGGTCCAGTCCACTTCCATGCTGTCTGATGATGGAATCCAGTCTGCTTCCACACTGTCTGATGATGAGGTCCAGTCCATTGCCAATACTACCTCTGGTAATCCCCTGTCTTCTGCTATGCCTGCTTGTGATCTGCTACCTGATGCCCAGCTGGACTATTCTGATTCCCTATCTGCTGCTCAACTGGACCCTGTTGACTGGGTTAAGCTGCTGCCTACTGATGGGTCTGAGCCTCTTGGGTTTCCATTGTCATATGGCTTGCATGGGTTGCCTGTTTTAAGATTCCTACTGTTGCCTGTCCTGGGTTCTTTATGCAGCCAGTTGCTTCTGTTGTGCCAAGACCGGGAGGTCCAGATACCCACTTTGAACATGAGAGCTGCATCTGCTATTATAGCCCCAGTAGTAGGGGTCCTCTGGAGAAGAGCAGAGTTCAAACTGAACCTTGTCCTGACCCATGTGTTATCTCTGCGATCCAAGGTGCTTTTTGGGACCTGGTATGGATAACCTGTACTTATGGTAGACCTGAGTAGCAGGTAAAATGTGGAGCAGTCTCTAATAACCTAGATGAGAAAGGTCCAGTTGTGATGGGACACCCTGGCATCAAGGTACCTGTATGGACCAAGGATTCCAGAGTTAGGCCTTCAGGTTGCCTTCAGAATCCCAGCATTTGGATGTATGCTACATTAAAGAATTATAAGTTTTTACTTTTGCACCTTCTTAGGTATCTGACCAGCAGGGAACCCAGACAGTTTTCAGACCCTGGCAGTAGGGTACTCAGTCAGCCTCTAGATCCTGATTGTGGGGCATAGTGAAGCATGAAAGATGGCCACCCCTTTAGGCGGGGGAACTGTCATGACCTGGTTCGCCTGCTGGTGGCACTGTGGTTCTATGTGGTTCTCTGGGTGGAAAGCTGTAGTTCCGGTCTCTCAGCAATCAGCAGGTTCCAGTAACCAGCTCCACCTGGTCTGAACTGCTGGGAGGGTATTTAATGCATTTTCCATTATTGTGCTGCGCATCAGTGTTTTGGCAGCTCTTGCCCTGTTCCTAGTTTTGCTTCGCTGCTGCCACACCCTATTGTTCTGTATCCCCCTTTTATGTATACAGTTAGTTTGTTAGGTTTCTGTTACTAAATTAAGCATTTTTGGTTGTGGGTCACTTGTTTTTAATGTTTGATGTGTGCATGTCTTTTGCTTTGCTGTCAATAAATATACTTCATTATATATTGTTTGGTTCCAGTTTCCTTGTGTAGCTACACAGATTTGGCCATGTCTGCTGCAGACTCCTGACAACTGATCTGAGCTGCAGATGAAATTATTAGTATACGTAGCTGTGGGGGCTAGTACTAAAATGACTCTGTTGTTTTGTCCTACGTGGGCAGAGCATAGGCCCACTTTAAAGCAGTCTAAAGGTTACGTGATGTGAGATCTCCACATCACAAGTCACCTAGCTCACACAGGAATTCGTAGCATTTCTTACAGTAATATTCCTGGCCATGAACTCTGGAACTTCATCATTTGTTGGATTGATTACAATGTAAAAAGGCTTCTCCACTGAGCGATGTTTCCCATCAGTGACATAAAACATAAACTGGTCTGCTGTTGGCTCCATTCTTTGATGCCTTGACTGAACATAATTCACATTGTGTAATATAATATCTTTCAGCATGAATGTATCTGGGATAAAACAAAAACGAAAGTTGGTAAATATTTGGAAATTTGATTATTTGCAAACATAACATTTTTTAAATGTATTTCCATCAATTTAAGGAACTTTCCTTTTGACTGCAAGATGTGCTATTGTCAAGGGGGGATGCATGCTTGTTTATCAACAGACGCCTTTAGGAAACATACATTAGAAATGCTAGCAGATAGACTATGTCCACGCATGACCAAAGGCAAACCAGTTATCTCCTTGGCACCTTAAGTTCTATAAGCTAGACTGCAGGCTATTTTTGTGCTTGTTCTTTTTTAATACCATCTGCTGTGTATACATACTTTCACCATCACAGCTACAGATGAATAAAAATCTAGCTCCCAACATTTCAGTTTTGACAGATATTTTGCATAATGTGCCATGTTTAAATAAGGTAGCAGCATTTCTGGAAAGATAACAAAATTCCATTGTAGCTTTATAAAATAATGCCACATGCTGTGAAAAGTCTATTCTGGGAACAATACAATATGTTAAATTGTGGTGATCATTTAAGAGGAAACTGCATATTAAAGATTTACTTTTATTTTCTTTTTTAATGTTTCTTATCAGTCAGGAGCAGGGATAGACAACCTTCAGCAGTTCTGGGTTGTGGCTAGCTTGCTAACTGACTGTGGAGAAGGTCTTTCAGCAACAGGAGTGTGAAAGACATCTCCCTGAGATCTAGTTAATGTTTTATCATCCAACTACAATATGTATAAAGTTACTTACCAATGCTTATTCCCGTGTTACTTTTCTCAAAGCCTGGGGATGGGAGGACGTTTTCAATGTAGCCATACTGAGGAGGTGATACCAGTATGAATTTCAAATTGTTATTGTCTGTATCAGGATCATTGGCAAGCAAGTGGTTTACTGAAAATGCACTCGACTTCCCTTCATCAACAGAAAATATATCACCTGTGCCAGAACAAAGAAAAGAACCACAATAGTAAAATCAGTCTGTATATGCAGTAAAGCATGCTTGTTATACTCACTGAGGAAGCTAAGGGGTTAATCCTCTGCATTGAATAAAAAGGCTGTTTGATCCTGACTTCTCTGATCCTCACCTTCTTCCAGTGACCCCCTCCTATCGCCTAATAAGACATATCATGTGGAGTCACTCTGCATATGCTCAGTTTGGTGTGTATTGCTAGAGAGTTTTTTTTTCTTGGGAGAGTGCATATGATCAGCACAGGGCAAATCAGCACTGTCCAGACAGAGATCAGGGGTTCTGCATCCTCCTAGAGCAGAATGAAAACTCCTCGTACAGACTTTAACATGTGCTTTGCTGGACACTGATAGAAGTCACAAGACTGCTCTAACTGCAGATGAGAAAAGGTATGTAGTAGTTTATATTTACTAACATAATTGCATTTCCATGTTCTGTGTACTGTGCGAGACCAGATATAGTGAATGCAGGGTCCTAGGTTTAGTAACACTTTAAGGATTATGCCTTTCCAATTATCTGATCTATATCCCAAATGCAGAAAGGGACATTATGACCCCATGCTATACCTGAATAGTCCGTAACAGATGTCATGACTATTAAATCTCTGTAACTCTCAAACACTGCATTCTGGAAAAGGTGGAGCAAATCATTCTCTGCATATAGCTTAAAGGAAAACTTCACTTTCATTAAAAAAGATACCATATGTCATCACGACATAAGCCATTTTGTTATTATTACTTTTCTATTAAACTGCAACTGCTATCATTTTCTGAAACTGTCAAATTTTGCTTCTTTTCCATATTTCAACATGAAGACTTTCCATACACCATTGGTGTAAACAGGGCTGCTGTTAGAAACCACGGGGCCCCATACAGTCAATCTGTCAGGGCCCCCTAAAAAAAACACAGCTTACTATGCTTTAGTTATGAGTGAACAAAGTGAGTGATCAGTACCAATTACTCATTGTATTTATTCAGGAAAGGAAGGGGCTGGTAAATGTGACATATTTACTGGACTCTTCCCCCACTCTCCATCCTGAAAGATTCTATTGTGTGCTTGCAGCTGCCGGCGAGAAGGAGAGGAGGGAAGCCGGCAGCACCGTGGGGGCACACTGAAATGCGTTGGCAGTAGGGGGACATGTATGATGTACAGGGAGGGCGATGGGTACACTTACTGGAGGCAATTACTGGAACCGATCCCCTGTATGGCTGTCTCTGCAGCAACTGAAAGTCAGTGTGAGGGAAAGGAGAAGAAGCCAGCTTTCAGTTGCTGCAGAGACAGCCATACAGGGGATAGTTTCCAGTAATTACCCCCCCCCTGCCGTGCTGATCTCCCTCACTGTCCACATCTGATTCACCCAGCTGCCTGGGCCCTCCTGCTTTCCTGGGCCCCGTACAGGAGGGCTGGTGTTATGCCCTTATCCACAGCCCTGGGTGTGAAATGCCCCAAAAAATGTCATTACATGTCTGCCTGATTCTCCCATTGGTTTTCCAAGAAGTCTGCTCTGAGATAAAAGTCACATTTTAGGCATCCCCCGCAAGAAGACTTTCATTTTTTACATGATTTTCAAGGTTTTCTTAAATACTTACAATGTATATAGATCATGTAGAGTGGATTGTTTTTTAAAACAAAACTGGAGTTGAATTTCAATAAAGCAAGAAAAGACAAGAGGTGAAAAGCTTATCTGTGCTGTTCCTGTGATGGTTTCACACAAGTCAAAATGATCACTTTTCTTTAATCTGAGAACTGCCCATGTCAACCTCTCGTGTAATGTGCTGAATGATTTTGGGTGTCCAAGACCAGCCCCTGGATTACAGAGATGTGAGTCTGCGTGGGGCAGCATAGTGATAGCTGCTAGTTGTCTATTATTATTGCTGGTGTACTAATTATGGCCAAAATTATTGAGTTGTGCTATATTATTGCGCAAATGGGGTAATCTTTAACAAAATGTTAATGGCATGCTACTAAGCAATTGAAAATTTGCAGTGTATCTGAGCTCTATTGTGTTACTGTCTACAGCACAAACACAGAGATATATGTGTTTAGCTTGATTTTTATTTCTCCATTTGGTTTCTTGCAGTTTTTTAATTACAGAGACATATTAAAGTATATATTTAAAATATTGCTAACAACAGGAGGTATCAAAAGTTTACATACACTGAAGAATGTAATATAATGTAGTTTAGCCTTTTATTACTTAAAATTCTCAGTAAGACATTCAGTTAAATATGTGATTATTATTGCTCACTAAATGTAATATAAAATCTTCTTACCTATTGTAATAGATGGTGCCTGGTTATCTACTGGTAAAACTGTGATATTAAGGTCATATACAGGAAACGAATCATGATTTGGCAGTAAAGGATTATGATGTGTATTAAAACAGCATTTTATATCTGCATCCAATTCAGCATCAGAAATAACAAGTGTTATCGTGTCAAAGCAAGGCTCCAATCCAATTTCTCCACCTGTTAAAATGAAATGTTTTTGATAATTGAAAAAAAAGATAAGCATTTCAAAATTGAAACATGCAAAGTGTTCATTAATTCTTAAAGCAAACTTGCCAGCCATTATTACCTTTCTAACTGTCTAATCCTGGTTGCATTTTGCTGTTAACCCTACACTACTTTGAAGAACCTGGATCCAAGTCACACCCTCCTACAACTCTCCCATCCAATGATTTTGCTTTTTTTGGCCACTGATGCATTACCACCAGAAAAGCGGGTGGAGGGTGGGGCTTACTGCCAAAGTTAGAGAAGTTAAGCCCTTATGAACATAATGAAACTAGAATAGTCTTCCCTGGCTATAAAAGTAAAAGGTCTCAGCCAGGGGCGGACTGACAACTCATGGGGCCCCGGGCAATAGGGGATCATGGGGCCCCTGTGTCCTTGCCCAAACTCAAAAAAGCCTATGAAAAGGTACCAGGGGCATCTCATGGGGCCCCCTACTGACCCCAGACCCTCAGGCAGTGCCCGAGTTGCCAAATGGTCAGTCCACCCCTGGTCTCAGCTAGGAGCTTAAAATGTCTATTTCATTTTAAATTAGGTAAGTTTTCTTTACTTTGCATACATACCTGTATGCCTGTAGATAACAGTTCTTTGAAGTATATCCCTTTGGGAGAATCGGTCAACAGTGATTCCAGCCTTCAGGACAACACCCCAACGAGGCTGACGAGCAATCATGAACATCAGCTTCATATCATCACTGTCTGCATCAACAGCATAGATGTAATCCGTGGAAATCACCACCTCTTTACCTTCTACACAATATATGGTAGGTAATAGATTGTCCTTCATAACTGGTGGTTCATCATTTACAGGGAAAACCTGCAATATAGATTTCCTTATTGATAAAATGGTTGATCAGGAATATAAAAACTTTTCTGAAGGCATTTGGCAATCAAGGGCAGCACAGTGGCTACGAGGTTAGCACTTCTGCTTGGCAGCACTAGGGTTGTTGTTTCAAGTCCCAACCACGGTACCACCTGTCTGGAGTTTGCATGTACTCCCTTAGCTTGTGTGGGTTTTCACTGGGTACTCTGATTTCCTCCCACACTCCGAACACATGCTGGGAGGTAAATTGGCCCTAGTATGTATGTAAGTCAGTTATATACCTTAGATTGTAAACTCCTTGAGGGTAGGGACTGATGTGAATGTAAAACGCTTTATAAATTGATGATGCTTTATAAGTACCTGTAATAAATAAAATAATTCATTGTAACTATTGTACTGGGGATGAAGCTTCATCCAAGAGAAATACAGGGGCAAGCAAACTCTGGGAATGGTACAGACCTCATACACACTGTAAATGTCAAATGTCTGTTTTACAGGCACTTGACAGTTTTTCTTTTTGCCCCTAAATGCCCCTCTGTGTTAGCCTATGTGTCCATGCATATAGGCGTTTACAGGCATTTAGAGGCAGGGGGATTTAGAGGCAGAAATCTAAATACACCAAATCGTGTTGAGGAGAGGAGCTTTTGGGCAGAAAAGAACGTCAGATGTATCTAAATGCACGTAAGCACATCTAAACGTGCCTAAATGCTAGGTGTATTTAGCATTTGAACGTTCATTCATTTCAATTGCCAGAATAAATTACTATTCTGGCCGATGAAATGAATAAATGCCCAAACACTTAACACACCTGAACACGTCTAAACGTCTTTGAAAAATGCAGCATTCGGCGCATTTTTAATGCTACTTTTCTCCTGTAAGGAGAAAGAGGCCTTAGAGGTACCATTATTCATTTTTTTTCAGACTGTCCAATTTAATTTGTAAACAAGAGTACCCATAATATACAATTATATTGGTGGAGTTTACATGTATGTCAGTTTTAATATATAAATAATTTTGCAAAATGGCAGAGCTAGGCACAATTTTACCTTGCAGTCAGTCACCAGCCAATCAGAAAACATATTTAACTGATCCAAGTCTATAATGATGAAACTATACTTAAGCTAGCTTTACACAGTTTAGTTCTTATTCGCTTAGAGAGCGGGTTTAACAAAAAAACTGGCCCAATTCCCCCATCCATAAATGCGCTATTGAATTCTGATAGTGGGGACACACCCCTGCTATCAAGAATACACAGATCAGTGCTGCAGCCGCTGATCGAACAGCTTTTATCCAACAGGGCAACTGAACAAATGTCGATCAGTAGATTGACTTCTGTTCAATTGCAGTGGCCACACATGGTTTGAATTCAATTTGAAATTTTGATCCATCTATGGCCCCATTTACTTTCTAAGCAACATGGAAGAATGTAAAATGTATACTCTCATATAGTTTGTGTTTGTGTCTATGTCATCTACACTACAGAGCAGGGGTATAAACAATGAAATATCAGGTGTGAAGCTACCCAAATATTACATGCTCAGAGGTCTCCATACACAGAATCTAAGGTTCAAATTTGTAAACAAATACCTGGGAGACAGAGGCTAAGGACATCATACATTTTTATGGAAAGGATACCAATATCTTTTTTTTTAACTGCTCTGGCAAAATGCTTTGACATTTAAGATAAAAATAGTGCCTAGTGTAATTTTCCTTTGATCATATCAAACCCTAATTCAACATACTTTATGAACCCAGCAAGAAATGTATCGCTAATGCCCGGAAATAATTGTTTTATACAAAGGCATTATTTTATGCCTATGGATTTACTTATGATTGATTACTTTCATATTTAAAGTAACGGACCTGTATTTTTAGGAGAAAGTCAGCAGAATTGATCCCATCTGTAGCAATAAATGTAACTTCATCCCACAAGGATTCAGAACCATCATGCTGATACCTTTGGTAACAGGAAAACATGTTAGTTGCCAGTATATTAAAAAGGAAATGTGTAGTGTGAATGCATATATTTATTCTTTTTTATGTAAGAGTGATTTGAATAGCAGGACCCCAGGTTACACGCAGAGCTGAATGAATCAACAGATTTGTACACATCCCCTCCCCAGACCCTCCCCTGTGGATCCACAGTCTGTGGAAGAAATTAGCAGAGGGCAGAGTTAATGTAGGGATCTCCTAGTAGCGTCTGCTGCACAGACTAATGCACAGAAGCATCCGATAATAGGTGTTTAATTAGGGTTTTATACAAATAAATATAAGGATTTAAAAAAAACACTAACGCTTTCCTGTACGTATTACTATGCTTGAGTAAAATCCTGCTTAATCAGCATTGCTTTGAAATGATCAGACCAAAAATAATTATATCAAAGGTATATTGTTCAATTATTATTATTATTATTATACAGTATTTATATAGCACCAAAAGGTTTGCTCAGCGCTGTACACTATAGTGGGGGACAGAACATGAGACAGTACAGTAACAGAACAATAAACGAGGAGTTTAAGGGCCCTGCTCTTTCAAGCTTAGAATCTAGGAGGGAGGGGATAGTGGTACAGGAGGAATTGGCTGTGTGGGATGGAGTGGTAGGAGGAGTGGAGGAGATGGGCTGTTAGGTGAGGGTGGGGTAGGCTTCCCCGAAGAGATGGGTTTTCAGGGTGCACCTAAAGGTGAGGAGGGTAGGTGACAGTCTGATGGATTGGGGTAGTGAGTTCCAGAGGTTGGGGGAAGTCCTGGAGAAGTCCTGCAGTCGGGCGTGGGAGGAGGAGACCAGGGAGCTAGAAAGTAGGAGGTCTTGTGAGGAGCGAAGAGTACGGGTTGGGTGGTATTTGAGTATCAGGTCGGTGAGGTAGTTTGGGGCAGCATTATGAATGGCTTTGTATGTCAATATTAGTAGTTTGAATTTAATGCGTTGGGCAATCGGAGGCCAGTGGAGGGAATGACAGAGGGGGGTGGCAGAAGCGGGGCGGTTGGTAAGGTGGATGAGTCTGGCTGCTGAGTTCAGGATAGACTGAGGCAGGGATAGCCTGTGTTGGGGTAGGCCGGTGAGAAGGGAGTTGCAGTAGTCCAGACGTGAGATAATAAGGGAGTGAACGAGTTGTTTAATAGTGTCTGGGGTTAGGAACTAATGTATTTTGGAGATGTTGCAGAGGTGGAGCCTGCATGAGTTTGCCAGCGATGGGACATGGGGTTGGAAGGACAGGTTTGAGTCTAGAGTGACACCTAGGACTTTGGCTTGCGGGGTGGGACTGATGGTGGCGTTGTTGGTTGTGATGGAGAGGATGGGGGGGGGGGCACGGGCTGGGGGGAAAATTAGGAGCTCGGTTTTGGAAAGGTTCAATTTGAGGAAATGGAGGGACTTCCAGTCTAATATGTCATTCAGTAGGTGGGTGATACGGGCGGAGACTAAAGGGGTGGAGAGATAAATTATATAGTAGTGAAAATCAGATATTGGATAATGCATTGATTGCTGAAGTAATTTTTTCAGCAGAGTCCAAGAAAGTACTTATCCAAAATTCTGCAGCCTTGCCACAGTTAAAATCAGTTATAGAAAACCAAGAAGTCAGAGACCCACCATCAGTAGCCGAGCTGTACACTAGAATTGAACACACTTACTGCACAGTTGAATAATACCCTGGACATGCACTATAGAGTTTTGGGAGCTTTGGCACCCCCAGGAAGATCCAATATAGCAGGACCTTTTGGGTAAGAACCAGTTTCTTTTGCCCTAATAATAGCTGTCTGGAGAGCTGGGAGATCTGCCCCCCTCTTTCTTCTTGTATTTTTCTTTCTCTATCATCTACCTACTTTGTGAGACATTTGTTGTGATGTAAACCTTGTCTTCAAGCTTGACGCAAACAAGATACCCACTGTCTGCTTATTGGCTCACACTTCTAGAACAGAGGAATTATTCTCTGGGTGGATAAGTTCTTTATTAAGGTTCTTCACTTGGTGAAGTTTAACCACTTTCTGTCCACCCTATAGCAGATTTACTGCTACAGGGAGGACGTTCTGTGCAAAATTGCGTATATAAACTATAGGGGGCAAGCGTGAGTGGCCTGAGCTTTGCTTCTGCTGTGATTGGATACAGCAGAAGCCAATCAGCAGGTGCCGGCCAATGAATGATAATGTTTTCAGTGTTGTTGATATTGAACCTTGCTACCCATCTTTTCTAAGGCACATGTATAACCTTTCCTACTGTCGTAGAAGCTAAATCGATAGTTGCTGGATTACATATCACTTGACTGTATGATACTACTCTTTACTTTTTCACCCTGTCTCACGGAGTACTGTACTATTTGGAAAATGTTTAATAAAATTGTTATTTATATTAAAAAAAAAGAAAACCAAGGAATCATAGTTAAAATACTCAGGGACATGAGGGATCCATGGCACCTTCCCTTTAGTAGTAACATCCACCAGACATGCACATACTGTATCAATTTAGCTACCTGGAATCACAGCTTTTTTAAGCTTATACAGTTGTGCTCAAAAGTTTGCATACCCTGGCAGAAATTGTGAAATTTTGGCATTGATATTGAAAATATGACTGATCATGCCGAAAAATGCTCTTTTATTGAAGGATGATGATCATATGAAGCCATTTATTATCAAATAGTTGTTTGGCTCCTTTTTAAATCATTGCTTTTTAAATTGCAGTTAGTGTCAGTGTATAAATAATCAATGAGTTTGTTAGCTCTTATGTGGAAGCACTGACTAGGCTAGATACTGAGCCATGTGGATCAGAAAAGAACTGTCAAAAATCCTGCGTAACAAGGTAATGGAACTTTATAAAGATGGAAAGGACACAAAAAGATGTCCAAAGCCTTGAATATGCCAGTCATCACTTCCACTAAGAAGTAGAAAATTCAGGGACCTCTTGATAACAAGCCAAGTACAGGTAGACCAAGAAAGATTGCAGCCACAACTGCCAGCAGAATTGTTCGGGATACAAAGGTAAACCCATAGGTAACCACAAGAAAAATACAGGCTGCTTTGGAAAAAGACAGCGAGGTTGCTTTGAAGGTGCACAATATGATGACACTTGAACAAAAATGAGCTGCATGGTCAAGGTGCCAGAAAGAAACCTTTACTGCGTCAATGACACAAAAAGGCCTGGTTAGGCATGTCAAGATGTTGTCAGGCATATTGTAACTGGGCTTTTTGTGGCATTGGTGCTTCTTTCTGGCACCTCGACCAAGCAGCTCATTTTTGTTCAAGTATCACCATATTGTACTCCTTAAAAACAACCACACCATCTTTTTCCAGAGCAGCCTGCATTTCTTTTGAGGTTGCCAGTGGGTTTTTCTTTGAATGCCGGACAATTCTTCTGGCAGTTGTGGCTGCAATCTTTCTTGGTCTACCTGACCTTGGCTTGGTATCAAGAGATCCCCGAACTTTCCACTTCTTAATAGGTGATTTACCAGTACTGAATGGAATATGTTTGATAATAAATGGCTTCATTTGATTATAGTCCATCAATAAAAGAGCATTTTTTGGCATAATCAGTCATATTTTCAATATCAATGCCAAAATTTCACAATTTCTGCCACGGTATGCAAACTTTTGAGCACAACTGTAAATACACCAGAATTATGTTATTGTGTGAGGGTGGCCATTATGGTAGAGGAAGGGTTTTTAGTTCTTCATACCAGAGCCTCTATCGAGGAGAGCAATGAGCAGTACAACATTAACATCACCAAATCTCCTGAAACCAGCAGTAAGAGGAAGCAGTGCCTTAATCTCACACTGCAGATATACTGTACAAGAGTGCCTAGGCACCCTCACATACCAAGGGCACTGCTATATTTCAGGGGGAATTCTTGAAAAAAGGTAAATTTTCAGGGTATTGCTTAGGTACAATTTGTCTTTCTAAATGTCCCCTATATCATAGCAACTCTTCACAACCATAGAGTCACTAAAAATTGTTAGTTCTGCTACAAATGTTGCTACACTACTGGCAAATTGTTTTACATTGCTTAATACGTGGAGATACTTAGCCAAAAAATATCTTTAAATATTGCACAAAAAAAGAAACAGGTATTTCAGCAGTCCTAACCTAACTTTTAGCATGCCCAGGTCTTGGTAGCTGAATTGTTCTCCTTCATTCACAGCTCTTCCATCCAGCTGAACCATTCCATGTAAAGGTGCTTTCTGCAGAATAATGCCAAGATGATCCTGTGGTGTGTCCTTGTCAATGATACGAATATAATCCATTGTCAACTGTTGAGAGCCGCCTTCCTCCACACTCATGTCAAATGGAAATACCTAAACAATACATTTTCTTGGTTACTATGTTTTAGCAGAAAATACATACTTATAATATTCAAAGTGAATAAATAATCAAGGGTATATTTAGAAAAGCTAAAAAGGTTTAAATATTCCAGCAGATTGTTTTGTGATTGCCTAAGCTTTCATGTTTATATATTTAACTTCTTAATGGCGTCCTTTTGCATAAATGTGGCAGCACAGAGGTGGCCTTCAACACAAAGCTGCCACATGTATAAGTACAGCTGGTGTCCCTTGTTTGTGCTCAATCAGCAACCCCAACATGCTCTTTTTGACCAATACTAGAATTATGTAATGTTTTACACTATCAACTCTGCTGACACTTTATTTACACAACAGACCCAGTGTTTTTTCTTATACAGGTGCTGTATATATTGAACATTCTACTCAGCAATTTAGAGAAAAAGTATAAGAAGTGATAAGTGCAGCACTCATAAGAATGAATTGGAAACTATCTTGTACAGTTTTGACATTCCTAAATTCTTATAAGTTTCAACCCCATGGGCTAAAGCATATTTTACTTGCACTCTCTAAAAAATGTGGCTTTCTTTTTTAACTTTTGCTTAAGTGGCAAAAAAACCCCAAAAAAACTAATTTGAATGTATTTTACGTTTTTAGGTGTAATGAAATTGTAAGACTGCATGGTATGGATCCAGAAAACCCTGCATCTAACCCACTAATAATATCTATATTTAGAAAATGTTTTACTTTGAAGACATCTGACCATGGAGAAGCAATAAAATACAAATAAAAAACAACATTTAATAATGATTAAGAGCAACAGTAGTTAATATTAAAAAAGGAACATTCTAGCAATTACCAGAGGAGGCTGATTGTCTACTGGAAGTATGGTGATATTGAAGCAGATACCATGCACCGTCCCGTGATTGTTACTGACTGATAATACAAATCGGACATGTACAGCATCAGGACCTATATCCTCCATTGGTGGCATGTATGCAACTTTCATGTGGCTCACTGCATGCTGCAAATACAAGTTAAATGAATATAATCATACACTCATTTAAGCTTCACCAAAATTCTTCACATAAATAACATCAATAGACACCTCTGTGTGTAGTTGGTTGGGGTTGTCCATGGAAAAGGTAGCACTACACACTGGGTTAAAATATAAATAATACCTAAATAAAGATAATGATGAGGAAGGTTTGTTTTTCTTACCAAAAAGGATTCTATATTTTCCTACCCTTAAGTAAACTGGAAGATAAGTCAGCTGGGATAGAAACATAAGTTGCTGCTGCTATAGGTCTAACACTTTGTTTGACATTAGTTAATTTCCCAGGAGCACAAAAACATGCATTGAGGAATAGTTGAGGAATAGTTCACTTTCAACTGTTACCTCTAAGGTGTTCGGCCCTATATGCAGCAAATTTTAAGGGAAAGCACATAAGGAAAACAAAAACACACAAACACACATAACCCAACTCTGAACTAATGTTGTAGCTTTAGGAATCTACTGCCCTCTACCGTCTGTAATGGAAAGAGGTTTTGCTTATTATTATTACCATAGAGTTAGTTGATTACACACAGGTACTTCCTGCCGCTGTTAGTTGAGTCAGAAACACTGACTGGAGGACTATGATGTTATATAAAGGAGAGTTTCCAGGAAGTAGACATATAGTACTGAGCCACATGATCTTATACACAGTTGTATATCTCTTGTACTTCACCCAGATCAGAAGCAGAGACTATTAGCCAAGTATTCACATATTCTAATAACTAAATATACTCAGGTATATGTGCACAATCCACCAGGACTCCTTTTTGGCACTTTGCTAATAATACCTGTTTGTACATTGAATGTATGTATTATTATTCATCTATTCTTATATAAAGCTTGTATTATTTCCATACTGGTGTATATACTTATGGTTAATGTTATATGCTGGCCGCAATGGTTCCTTTGCTCCCAATTACTTAGATTATATTACTGGTTAATTTTCCAGGAAGGGAATCCCCTCTGTTCACAGAGGCACTGTCCTGGGTGGAGGCACCGCCAACTTTATTATCAAAGCTACTCTTCTACTTATGCTAGTGAAGGTTCTACCGTATTTATTCGAGTATAACGCGCAAAATTTTCTACCAAAAAAAGAAATCAAAGTTTGGGTGCGCGTTATAAACGAGGGCTGGGGTGGGGTGACGCAGTGGCGGCCGATCCATTGAGGGCGCAGGCGCTCACTGTACGCGAGGGCGAAGAAAAGAAAACTTCCCCTGTGCCGGCCCCGCCCCTTTAAGGGGCGGCGAAAACAGGGGATCGTTTTTTTTTTTTCTACGTCCCCTCGTCGCGTACAGTGGGCGGCCCGAACTGGCGAGATGCACTGGTGGGGTGACGCAGTGGCGGCCGGTCCATTGAGGGCGCAGGCGCTCACTGTACACGAGGGCGAAGAAAAAAAAACGTCCCCTGTGCCGGCCCCGCCCCTTTAAGGGGCGGCAAAAACAGGGGATCGGTTTTTTTTTTCTATGTCCCCTCGTCGCGTACAGTGGGCGGCCCGAACTGGCGAGATACACTGGGGGTGAGAATTCTTATCCGCTGTAACATATGGTCGCCTCTTCATTTCCTTTCCTCGCCTTGCCCACACGTTACGGTAAGCATTGCTGTTTTGCACAATTCAGTGTTCTTCATATTTTTGGTTCTTCAAAAAGTGAAACAAAATTTTATACCGATTTTTAATCGAAAATTAGGGGTGCGCATTATACACGTGTGCGCGTTATACTCGAATAAATACGGTATTTCTTTAGGGTACTTGAGATATGGGAGATAAAGACTGGCTTTTATAAATGGGAACATTAGTAATGACAAGGAACACAGTTGGTGCTTAAACTGTGTCTCAATGTGTATCATTAGTGACAGCAGATATCACACAGGAGGATAGGTTGGAGATGGACCTCAAGCTTGAAAAAAAGGGGTGATTTTTTTCTTGATATAAGTAAAATCTTAAAAATGTATTTACTGAAAAAAATATAAAGGTGATGAAAAAAGCATGATACCAATGAATGATACTAAGCAAGATGTGAGTTATAAATGTTTTTTTCAACTTGTATAATTCAATTGTACCCTATAATCCTATAAAAGGATAAAAAAATAAAGGCATTACAAACATTAAAAAATATTGGTTTATTGCTGATATGATAGTCCACGCTGATGTAGCCTAGTGTTGTACAACATCAGTTCTTACCTGGGTAAATGTTAATGCCATGGTAGCAGTGTGATCCTTTACAAACATGGGAATTGTTTCCACTAGAATAATTTTTCCAGCATCTAGACCACTGTGTATAGAAATTGGAGCAGAAAAGATTTGGTATCAGCAAACCAAATATATGATATAATATATCATACACAAATGTGCTATCCAATAAATCAACAATTTTGTAAACCCTCCTACCGTGTAAAGCCTTTGTGATGATGATAATAATAATAATAATATAACTAAATACACAACTAGTGCTAAAACTCAAATATGTCCATAGGAATTATTCCAATATGTTTAAAAAGGTAAATTATCTACAGCATGCATATGTTCTGAACTCCACATGAAATATGCCCCAACTGTGTTGTCCACCTTCAGAAAGGCTCGCTCAACAGATGGGATGGACCTCAATTTATAGAGGTCAGATGCTCCTCTAATTGTTTAAATTTTTTTCAGACATATATTTAAAAATAGTTTATATACAAAGCAGTATATACAGTACACAAATGTGACATTAACTAAACATTTACTGTAGGTCAGTGTTCCTGGTGCATGCTTTTTAAATTACAGTGATTGCTTAATTAATTCAACTGAAATTAATGTTTGTTGCATTATCACATTCACTGCTTTAAAAAATATTCCTCTTTTGCCATAGATAAAATTTTTATTCTATAATGTGTTCTCTTTTCAATAACAGTGAAACAAAAACACTAGTTACATAAAAAAGGAAAACCATTAAGGTGTTAATTACAGTTAAGTAATTACAGTTACGTATGGTTAATATATGGTTACAAAAACACTTGTAATAAAAATATACAGTGGGTTTATTTAACAAAGAAAAGGCTGTTCAGCTAGTAAAGTGGTTTTCATTTTACAGTTTGAATATTAGTTTATAAAGTGCTCTCTCTCCGCCCTCTCACAGCAGCGCTGAGCTCAGCTTCTGTGGTGACAGGGGGAACACTGCACATGTGCAAATCTTGAAAGAGGGAGAACACATGTTCTAGTGATCCTAGGAGGACGGCCAACATACAGAACATCTCAGATCACAGGCAGGACAGCATAGATCTCTCCAATTAGTGTATTTTTGCCAGGCTGTAGATAAGCCCTGATGGTCCTACAAGTGTGGCACTTAAATTAAACTCCAAATTGTGAAGCTACACAGTGTTTTTACAAGTATAGGGGCCCCTTAACTACAAAGTGCATTTTATCACAAAGGTGAACTTAGCTTTGGAATTTCTTTACACACAGACAGAATCTCAACAGCCAAGTCACTGAAGCTACACCCAGCAAAGCTGGCAAAGCACAGTTGTGGCATACAAAGTATGCCCTTAGTGCCTACATAAAGTTATAGAGTGCTCCCAAAGATTTTATGTGGTTAAAGCTGAAACCTAATTTGTTTCTATGGGATTGAGGGGAAATCCCAACTTCATCCAACAGCCCTATCCAAAACTAAAACAAAGTTTTGACTAGAGTACCAGTTCTTTTATTTATATGAAATAGCACCTTAAAGTGGCATTAAATCACTGACTTAAAAAAAGATAACAAAGAAGTCATACTTACCTGCTATGTGTAATGGTTTTGCAGAGAGCATCCCTGATCCTCTTCATCTCGGGTCTCCCACCGGTGCTCCTGGCTCTTTCCCCTTGACCAGTGCATCCAATAGCAAGCTGCTTGCTATGGGCCACTGGTGTGTGCTCGATCCCATGCCCTGCTCTATGCTTTCATAAGACACATAGAGCTCTGGCTCGGCCCTGCCCCTGCTTTCTCCTCATTGGCTCACTGGCTGTGCTTGACAGCAGTGGGAGCCAATGGCTCCCACTGCTCTCTTAGCCAATGGCTCCCACTGCTGTCTCAGCCAATGAGGAAAGTGAGTTCCGGAACAGCTGCAGATCCCATGAACATCACTGGATTGAGAGGGGGCTTAGGTGAGTATTAGGAGGGCTGTGGGGGGGAGCAGAACACAGAAAGTTTTCAGCCTTTACAACCACTTAGAGACTTTGAGACAGTAGGTTTTTTACACAGTTTTAGGTATACAGTATGTGATTATGATCAGCTTGGTATAAACAAAAAAACTGTGTGTTATTGAGTTTATTGTATCTTTGTGTAGCTTATTACTATACTTGTCCATGGTAGAAGCTATGTTTCATTGTTACATATACAGTTCACATAGATTCATGTGAAAAAGTACGTAGACCCCAAGGAAACGTTCAAGTTATTTAACATATATGAAGAGGCAAACATTAGATCTTCATTTAAAAAGTGCTTACAAATAAATATGATATACTTGAATAAAAACACAAGGGAAATTCACTCTTTCAAGCATTTATTCAATAAAATTATAAATAGAAGTAATGGTGTAATGTGGAAAAAGTAAGTACAACCTTGGCTGGTATTGCCCACTTTAGCAGGAATGACTTCTTGTAGGTATTTTGCTTAACTGCCCAACAGTCTCTATCAATGTCTCAGAACTTTTTGCCCATTTCCCCATGACAAATTTCTTTAGTTGCAAAAAGTTTGTGGATTTAATTGCATGAACTGCAGTGTCATACCGCCCACACATTTTAACGGGATTCAAATCCAGGCATTGACTAGACCAGTCTATAAACATTTCTTAACCATAGTCCATTTTATCATTTGGAGACATTCCTTGGTGGATTTGCTTGTGTACTTCAGACCATTATCAGCTGAACTATCCTTTTTGCATTTAACTTCAACTTTTGGATAGATGGCCTCACATTAACCTTAACCACAACTTGATGATGCAGAATTTTTATTTGACTTACAAATTCAAGTTGCCTAGACCCTGAAGCAGCAAAGCAACCCCAAACCATAACATTTGCACCACCATGCTTTACAGCTGGTATAGGGTTCTTCAAAAAATATATATTCAGTTTGCACTATTGTTATTGTGCAACAGTATAGTTGATTCATCTATCTACAGCATATTATTCCAGAAATTCTGGTCTTTGCCTATATGTTCAATGACAAACTGAACTCTTACTCCAATGTTATTTTGGGAGAGCAAAGTCTTTTTCCTGGCACATTACATATACAGGTTGGAAACATGAACTTTAAATCAATTGTTGCAAGGGTTTCTTGGAGATCCTGTGATTAAATTTTGGGGTTCTTGGAGACTTCTTTTAGCATCAAATAGCCAACGCTAAGACTGAATTTATTGGGTCAGTCATTGGACTGGATAAACTAGCAATTGTTTAAAGTCTTCTCCGCTTACAGATTGTTTTCCATACACTGGAATGTTTGCTTTCATAAACTTTTTTTATTTTTAACAATTTCTTGCTAAATTTGAAGGCTTCCACAATGCTCTAAGAGCCCTAGAGAACTTATTTGATCTTAATGACACCACCTGAGTCAATAGTCAAACTTTAGATGTTTCAGTTTTAAATAAAACAAGTTAAACCTGTATACTTTATAAAGAGGTTCTAATCATAGGCACCTAATCAAGAACACCAGATTCTATTTTCATGGATTTGAAGAGCTGGTAAATGTAAGAGTATACATACTGTTTTCATGAGACAAACCTGCATTTTGATTATGACAATAAATATAGCTTCAATTTTATGTGTCATTTGTTCAAGCATATTACCTTATCTATAAGCACTTTTAAAGACCTAATATTTGCCAGTTTAATTATGGTGTAAAAAGTCAACAATGGGGTGTATTGACTTTTTCACATGTACTTGCTTCCTTCGTGGTAGTGCTAAAGTGTTTAGGCTCTACAGCTCAATTTTTCTTATCAGTGGCACTATATGAATCATTTTTTAATCCCCATGGACTTTAGGACATGCAATGAGTATGAACAGATGTATTCACTAAGTGCTGAGAGATTAGTGTATCATAAGCCATTTGAGTCTGCCAGGAAAATAATACCTCCATGAGATATTTCTGATAGAAACTTCCGTTCGTTGACTCAAATCATGTGTTAAATCTAGAGAAGTAACTTCACATAGATGAGTGTGTTATCTTCCCTGACAGCAGTATACAATGAAACAAGGGTCACAAACTATCAAATCTCATAACAGACTTCTCAGGTATAATAGATCCCCTCTAAAGCCAGTGGGTGTTGCTACTACACAGCAAAATCTGCTAACTGCAGAAGATGCAAATGGTTAGGAAACCCATCTTGATTTGACATTCTGACATTCATAAAGCATTAGCTGTCTATTGAACTCTATTTGAAAAATTGTGGAACAATATCAAATATCACTGAAAATATGTACTAGCAGTACATGATAGTTCCCCTTTAATGTTGGGTTTTTTTTCGTAGGCATTGCAAGTTGTTCCGTATAACAAGATAAGTGAAATATATTTCTCCATAAATCAGGTAAATAAGTCTGGAGGCTTATAACAAAATGATTTCACGCTTGTTCGCTACAGTGGTGAAATTTATGAGAAAATTGGAGTTTAGGAAAGTACAGTTGTTACCTGTAGGGTGATGAACAGTACGGTGGACTAGTCACGGTGTAAATAAGTTCTCTTTCTGGAGACTCAGTGTCTTCGAAATGTAGTTGTTTCTTTGTAATGTAAGCAATTTCTGTTTCTTTAACAAGCAAATGGCGAACTGTTCCAGGAACTTCCTTGGGAATCTGGTCATCCACTGGTATTATATGTATAATCACAGCCTACAATCAGAAAAAGTAACCAACTGATTTTCATTTTTCTTACCATATCACTTATTATGATCACTATATGTCTGTCAAGGTATTTTTCATGGTTGACAAATAGCTTATTTACAAAAAAAAATGGTTTTGGGTTGAAATACCATCTGAGCAAGCCATTATTTTACTAAGACATTTGTTTGATGGCTTGCCATGCTGTATATGCAATTCTCATCTTTATTGAGTGTCAGTGGAGGTGCGTTAGCATGTCACAGCATTTATTTAATAGAACGTGGAAGGGTTAGACCCCCTGCTAGGTTTTTAAAATGTTGTCCTCACTGGGAAGATTAATTCTCTGTTCCTCCTGATTACCATTGTCACTGGACTGTAACTGAAGGGAAATCCAAAATGTTATAGTTCCCACTGAAACAAAAATAGAAGGAAAATCATCCAATCGATACCCCTGTTTCAGTGACAACTGTCAAGAGAGGATTCCACCTAATTATCAAAAGAATTCCACTTACTTCCTGTTGTATCAGTGGAAATGGAAGTTAAGGAAACCTATCCAATGGGCCACAATGGAAGGAAAACCTGACTAAGCTACAAAAGGCCTTTGAGAAAATGGGCAAGATGGCGCCTGTGGCCTCTACCTTGCAGAGTTCCAATCTGCACCATGTTTTGAGCACACCTTCTGAGTTCTAACACGTAGAACGCTCATATTGTGAACAATTGCCAATGGCCCCTTCTGAGATGCTAGCCCAATTTGAGACTGTGGGGTGGATTAAAGCAAATAGTCTGTTCAATTTGCAAGGGAACTTTCCCCAGAGCATAGCAAATGTGGTGAAATTTCACTTTGTCAAACATACCCAATCACCTGCAAGGAAAAAAAACAGCATTTTTACTTGCATATGTTAGGATGAAGGAAGTCAGCCAAGCTTACCTTCATTTACTAAACTCTGTGGAAAAATCCCTTATAAAGTGCAACTTCCCTTGCAAAATGAACAGTCTTGCTATCTTTAGTAAATCAACCCTTATGCTGCAGAAGGCAACAGGACAAAGTAGTTCATTTACTTAGGGCATACACTGTATATTGTTCACTTTGCAAGGGAATAATCTCCAAAGCTTAGTGATTGTGATGACCTCCATCCAATCATGTGCAAGAAAAAATGCTGTGTTTTTTTTTTTTGCACATGATTGGGTATTTTTTGCAAAGTGAAATTTTACTACAATAACTAAGCTCTGTGGAAAACTTAATTGCAAAGTGCAACTTCCTATGCAAAGTAAACAGCTTATTTGTTTTTAGTAAATCTACATAAAAAATGTAAAACAAAATGAGACAGTTTTACAGAAAATCACCGTCTAATCCAAAAATCTATATATTTGAAGGAAATACCTTAAGTTGTTGTGCGTTTGAGTAGGCCTGACTTCTACCATTACTAGGAAACGGTCTAATATTCTAAATCCTTTCTCAAGTACAATGGTTTCAATTACAAAGCGAAGAACCCCTGATAGTAAATTCCTATTGAGGCTTGTTAAAATCACTGTTAGGGAATATTCCAGGCAAGACCAGCTTGAAGAATAATAATAGTTTCACAAGATGTTAGCTTTTCAGTAGAACTAACAGCGTTGAGAGAGGACAGCTATTTATCAGTTAACAGCATTTGCTGAACACTTGATGGAGCAGTTAATAAGCACCCCTTACATACCTGAGGACCAGAGAGGTTAGGGGGTGAATGGCTGTCACACAGAATAAATTCAAAAGAATCTTCAAAGACTTCCTCTCCATGATGCTTGTAATATATGAAACCATTAAACAAGTCTCTTTGCAGGAAAGTTGTAACCGGATAAGCTTTGACGGGGAAATATAGAATACAAAAAGTTACATTGCTACAACAGTTTCTCATTATTCTCAGACAAAGATTGCCATGAGCTTAAACATATATGTCCTACTTTATACCTGAACATTAACAACGTCAGGGCTGTTTACAATGCAATTAGCTCTCTAAAAAAATATTATAGTCATATCTTTTTTTTTTCTACATGCGCATATAAAAGTCATCAGGTTTCTGTAAATAATGTTATCATGGTTTAAAAACATTTTTTCTATGTATGCACATGGTAACTGCTTTATTTGCTCATTACCCTTTCCAGTTCTGTTTTCTGATTTGCGGTACTACACAATAGGGGTTATTCACTAAAACTGGAGAATACAAAAACTGCTGCTGCTCTACATAGAAACCAATCAGCTTCCAGGTTTTATTGCCAAAGCTTAACTGAACAAGCTGAAGTTAGAAGCTGATTGGTCACCATGCACAGCTGCACCAGACTCTGAGTGCTCCAGTTTTAGTAAATCTCTCCCAGTGATTGTGTGCTTTACTGATCCTTTTCATACTGCAAATCTGTTAGTCTGCCAAATCATTGCAATCAATTCACTCCATGTGTGAAATAAATCCTATTTCGACAGTTGTTAAGCAGAGAGGTTGAAGGTGGTCTACAGTTGAGTACAGAGCTCCCTCTGGTAGTTAATGTAAAAATGTCTACATTTCATATAATCGAAAAATTGAAGAATGTGTATTTAAGTCCTTACTGCAGACATGCTTTGACAGAATAAAGGAGATTTAAACTTGTTAGGTTTTTTTTTCTGTCTGTGACCCTCCCATAAGGTAGATTCTTTAGTACATAGAGGCCATCTTTAATTTTCTACAAAACTAGACCATTACATTTAAAGTCTGCATAAATATTAGGATTAATAATATGCATACATATTATGAACAATAATTGTAGAATACCTAATGCGTTTTGTCCTGGTTTCTTCATAATGCTCCCAGCTGTTGATTTCTTGGTTACATTGTAACGTATGTAATCATCGCTTGAGTCCATATCAGAGGCACAGAGCATTGAGCCTTGAATGAGAATAGTCTGACCTTCTGGAAGGTCAATGACAGTGTTTGTGATTAGGAAAGGTGGGCTATCATCTTTAGGGAGTATGTTAATTGGGAACTTGTGTCGAATACTGTGGCGGCCATCAAATATTCGGAAAGTGACAAAGTCTTTGGTTGTATCGCTGTCATCATGATGATAGCAGACCACTCCAGCCCGGATGTCTTTCACTGTGAACATAAATCCTTTGCCTCCTAATTGTAAAATGACAGTTTTGTGTTAAAAAAATACAAACAAAGATAACAGATTTATTGTGTGCAAAGTGAACAACCATGAATAAATATCCAATTTAAAAAAAATATTTTCTCTGTCAGTTTCTGACTGCTTTACAATGCCGCTGTTTTGCCATCTTTGCCTTTATATGTGCCTATTCCTGTTATGAATGCCATTGCAAGCCCCTGCGTGGGCAGACCAACTGCCTATTTGTTACTTGTTAAAACCAATAAACATTATTGAAACACAAAAAAAAATATTTACTGGTACATTTTTTATATACATCTAATCATAACAACACACAATGGAACTGGTTTACTAAAGGCAAGGTATTTTACCCTTTGTTTAGTGAATGATGTGATGCTCTGCTGACTTCCATCATAAAATCATGTACAAGCAAAAATTAATTTTAGTTTTTACTTTCCTTGCACGTAATGGGGTATTTTTTGCAAAGTGAAACTTTACAACACGGGTGTCAAACTGGTGGCCTTCCAGCTGTTGCCAAACTACAAGTCCCATGAGGCATTGCAAAATTGACAGTTACAAGCATGACTCCCAAAGGTAGAGGCATGATGCGACTTGTAGTTTCACAATAGCTGGAGGGCCACCAGTTTGGCACCCTTGCTTTAGAACAGTCACTAAGCTGGTGAACAATTCTCTTGCAAAGTGAACATTTCCTTGCAAAGTGAACAGCCTAATTGCCTTTAGTGAATCAACCTAAAACACAACTCATCTTCGGACTTATGCAGAGCATTAATAAAAGACCCGATTTTTACTGAAATGGGATAGAATAAAGCAAAACTGTACTGATAAAGTTATGGCTGCTGTTGACCTCTCCTTCTGAAAGGCCAATTGCTTGGCTGTCATGCCAATCCATTGGCTTCCATCCATAAGTCAACAATTTGGATCAGTTACGAAGAACAGATTTGTTCTTTTGTCTAACCATTTACACAGCCTTGATATACAGTAGTCATGTTTGTGATTCCATTATTCTCTGTTGCAGTTAACCAATATTGTTTAGACACCTCCCTGTCTCCATACTGTGATTGGACAATAAAGGAACAATAGAATATTGATAAAGTCACCAGTTTTCTTATGTCAGAACCAGGGGCGGACTGACAACTCATGGGGCCCCCAGGCAATAGGGGATCATGGGGCCCCTGTGTCCTTGCCCAAACTCAAAAAAGCCTATGAAAAAGGTACCAGGGGCATCTCATGGGGCCCTCTACTGACCCCGGACCCTCGGCTAGTGCCCGAGTTTCCAAATGGTCAGTCTGCCCCTGGTCAGAACATTACTGCTGGCTGTTTTTGCTGTTGAAAAGCAATATTGCTGCTGTACTCATGCTGATTATATTATTTTATTTATTATATTATATTATATTAATTAATGTATTATTTATTTTAATAATTAATTAATTTATTATATATTTATATTTGCTACTTCCTCCAATCTGATGAATGTCAACAACTCAGAATTTATAGCCACATAAGTAACTAAAAAGAATTTTTAAAAGAAGCAACAATGGAAGCCACTCTGATCTGGTTGAAACTAGCAAAAAAAGGGAAAGGTGCACATGGACAGGACAACAACAAACACCTCTGTTTTACCTGAATAGTTGAAACAGTTCAGCAAGTTTTTTTGTATTGTTTTGTATATTGCCCTGCCCACATGCACCTTTCCATTTTTTTGCTTGCTTCAGACAGATCAGAGCAGTTGCCATTTTTGGATATGGAGGAGACACACACTGGAAGTTTATACAGTATATATCCCATATTTGGGAGAGTTTGGGATCACACTATTTAGAAGTGCCTTGATGCAGCAGTGTGGCTTCCAGATGTGTATTTGCAAATATATGCAACAAACAAGTCAAGGCAAGGCAGACACCTTTGGACAGCAGTTTTATCAATCTGGGGAGAGGGTATAGTCAGATGCTCTATCAGATTTAGATTGAGTTGACTAACAAATTAAAGCCAAACTCAAGCTAACACATTTTAAGCAGTTATAGTGGTTCTCCTTTTGGGATAAAGGTTTTATAGAAATTAAGAAAATCTGACCATTGTAAGCCCACCCTGTCAGTGGCAAATGGTTTGTCTCAAACCTCTAACTTTGCTTTTGCTGGATAGCTTGCCGAGTTAAAGGAAGTTAAAACATAATAGACTTACTGGTGACATCAACAGGTGAAAATAATGTGAAAAAAAAACTAAAAAAGAAAGCTGATGCAGCCACCAACTCTAAGGACTGGTATACTGCAATATACTCACTTTTTTATTTTTGGGTTTAATATTGCTTAAAGTGTTCTTTGCATTCAACAAAACAGAAAAAGATCGATTATTAGTGAAATGTCTCCAACATTGCAAAAATTGTCCAGGTGAACGTAACATACTACTGCTAGATAAAGTGTAAAGAAACATCGCCCATTCTATAAGCCAAGTAAAGTTTGTGTAAACTGAATCAACCTTTTTCAAGCAGGGTGCCCAGGAACCCTGGGGTGCCTTCAGGGTTCTTCAGAAAAATGACCAAAAATGATATACCAGTCAGTGAGTGGATGAAGCCAACCTTTTAGTTACACGAAGCCACAAGTTTTCATTGCGCACTATTACAACCTTCCAGCCACTAGTGTCCTAACAATCAATGACATCATCGGTTGATAAAAAGGATGTCAATCGCCTACACAGCATCCCTGTTTGCCCCTACCCTGCCCCTCTCCATTAGCATTGGGGTTACATTAGTTGAGTGTGGGAGAGAATCTGAGAAAGAGGAGAAACATTGAAATACTAGTCAGTACCTGTGTGCAAAGGTATATTTGCTTTGGAAGAACAAGTCACATCCAACATTGCGTGTCCTACTTTTGTGGATGTTGCTGCATTATGTACATCTATGTGTTTCGTTTTTTTACATTTTAGAATGGGGTGCCTCAAGATTGTGCAGAATTTTAATTACTTGCCCTCCAGAGGATTTACCCCCCTTCCTGACCAGGCCATTTTTTGCGATATGGCGCTGCGTTACTTTAACAGACAATTGCGCGGTCATGCGACACTGTACATAAATGAAATTTATGTAATTTTTCTCCCACAAATAGAGCTTTCTTTGGGTGGTATTTGATCACCTCTGCATTTTTTACTTTTAGCGTTTTAAACAAAAAAGACCGTCAATTTTGAAAAAAAATGTTTTTTAAATTTTCTGCTATAAAACATCCAACAAAAAAGTGTTAAAAATCAAATTTATTCATAAATTTAGGCCAAAATGTATTCTGCTACATATTTTTTGTAAAAATAATAGCATCTACAAACTATGGGACATATACTGGAATTTTTTAATTCATTTTTTTTAATACTAGTAATGACGGTGATCAGCAAGACTGCAATATTACGGCAGATATTTTTACACTAACTGACACTGTGTGGGAACCAATGATACTAATACAGTGATCAATGCTAAAAATATGCACTTACACGATACTAATTACACTGACTGGGAAGGGGTTAAACATCTATGGTGATCAAAGGACTAACTGTGAGCCTAGCTATGTGCTTATGTGCTTGGTGTACACTAGATGATGCTTTTATTAGGGAAAGTGAAAGATTGTGTTCCCAGCTTTGCAGGGACACTCTCCACCCCCCCCCCCTCGTCAGAACAGAGCTCTTCCTTGTTTACATAGGCATAGCTCTGTTCTGTGTCCTGCCCGACGATTGGCTGGTGCCAGCGGACATCCATTCACCAGCACTAGCAGATTGGCTTCTGTTGTGAACACGATCCGCCGGCGGCGCATACACCCCCCCCTTTGACGGAAGTGCAAAATCACATATATATATATACGTACAGTATATATTTATAGGAGGGCTGCCCTGTAGCAGTAAAACTGCTATAGGACAGACCTTTAAGTGGTTAAAGGGTGCCTTGACTGAAAAAAGGTTGAGAAACTCTGAACTAAATCTTTAGTTTGCATACTCACCTCTTCTGTACTGGGATTCTATCAACCAAAGGTTAACTACTCTTCTGCCCTGGAAAATTCAAGCTCTGGAGGCCCAATGCCAGAAAATCCTGCTTGGTTTAATTTCACACAACACTATGGAGTTGATTTACTTAAAGTAGTATTAATCCCTCAGTGTTTTTACACTTAGTTTACAAATTGAACACAATAAAATAAACACTCCCTAGAAAAATATTTGCTAAAATGTTTACCTGAGCACTTGAAGTTTAACTTGGCTCCTGGTCTCTTAGTGCTGCTTCCTTGAACTTCCCAGTCCCATTATATGGGGGAACTTTAAAGTCCCAATATATGGGGGAACTCTTTTAATAGTATTCTATAACTGGGATGATGGCAACTGAATATTTGACTCCTGCTTTTGGCTACATAGTCTTGCTTGAACTTCCAGTCTTCGCAGGAAAGAGCTTATAGTGAACAGTGCTGTCTAGAGTCGATTTGTTAGCTTAGAGATGGGAGGACCAAGGGGAATGCATTGCCATCCTAGGCTACAGGATTGTGTGTTTCTATTGATCCACACAGTGTTAGGAGACACAACTGTACTGCCTGTATGCATGGGTGACTCCATAGGATGATGTGAGAGAAAGGATCCATCCTGAAACTGGAAACTTGGGGCAACGGTCATGGTACCAGACCAACCTGGAATGTAGGTAAGGATTCAAAGATAGAGAAGTTGCATACTCAGTAAATGATCAAATCAGCTGCAGAAAGTACTTTTAAAAAATTGAGGGATTAACATCACTTTAAGAATTAGGGACTGTTTAACAAAGTAAGCTTTTTTATTCCAGATACAGTACTTATATAGCACAGTCAATTTACATAGCCCTTAACATATATATCAGTCCCTGTCCTCAAGCAGCTTACATTCTAAGGTCCCTAACTCACATTCATACACACTAAGGCCAATTTAGACAGGAGACAGTTAACTTACCAGCATGTCTTTGGAGTGTAGGAGGAAACCCACACAGGCAAAACATGCAAACTTTGTGCAGGTAGTACCATGTTTGGGATTTGAACCGACAATCCTAGTGCTGCTAGGAAGAGGCACTAACCACTTAGCCACTGTGCTGCCCCATTGGAAAGTATAGTATAGTAAGTTAAAAAATGTTGAGGTATATAATCACTTTGTGAAGTAAATGTTTACTAGTAGTTAATAAAGTGAAGGGAAAAAACTAGATTTATGCTTTCCAACAATTGGATAATTGAAGTGAACACAGCTTCATCCTATTCAGTTAGCTAAAAGAACCAGGGGCGGACTGACAACTCATGGGGCCCCCGGGCAATAGGGGATCATGGGGCCCCTGTGTCCTTGCCCAAACTCAAAAAAGCCTATAAGAAAGGTACCAGAGGCATCTCATGGGGCCCCCTACTGACCCCGGGCCCTCTGGCAGTGCCCGAGTTTCCAAATGGTCAGTCCGCCCCTGAAAAGAACATTCACTTTGCAAGGTGAACAGTCTCTTTCAGGGGTGGACTGACAACTCATGGGGCCCCTGGACAGTAGGGGATCATGGGGCCCCGTGTCCTCGCCCACACTCAAACCACTCCCAAAAAAAGCTTATGAAAGGTACCAGGGACATCTCATGGGGCCCCCTACTGACCCCGAGCCCTCGGGCAGTACCCGAGTGTCTGAATGGTCAGTCCGCCCCTGGTCTCTTTTAATTTCATGAAACAACCCCAATGAAGGAAATTGCTTTCTCTTGTGCATTTAAAAGTTTCCTTCTGTTACACTAGTGACAGCTTTAGTATAGTTACAAGTTATAGTGTTTCCTACATACAGATTATTACAGAGTTTATTTGGCTGTCTTAGCACTTGACTTATATTTAATATTTTAAATAGTATTTTGTGAATTTTCAAAAACAATATTTTTATACATATGTACAATATGCATCATCTGTGCGTGATGAATGATTTTAATGTAAGTCATCAGAAATACTAAAATCCCTGGTCTAAACCTATAGATTTTAGAGGACATCTCTACATCTTATGAACAGTTTATACACAAGCTGCTGACTAATATAAGATCACACATCACTGCCTCCAGATTTGTAAATGTCCACTGCCATTTGTCAAAGTTCCATACCAATTTGTGTAACTTATTTGTGTAAAAGCTGAACCACATAAATGACAAGATTTTCTCTAATCTCTCAATTTTTCAGTTGAACGATTTGTTCCAGGGCTGTGGAAATTCAATTTATTCTGAATATTTAATAGTCAGAGGATTACAGGCTATCAACTTCAATCTGACATCTAGGTGGATTTACAAGTCTGCTATTTGCGGGTTTAGCAGAATTAAACAGGATGACTTCTAACCTCTCCAGTGATCAAGGGGCTTAAAACACATTGCAGTCCTGTACTTCAACTCAAAAGACAGCAAGAGTGTCATATTCTCAGCGTGGAATTTAGCAGATAATGAGTGACTTAGTAGAATTAAATATTTAACATTTTAGAGGAGAAGTACTTTGCAGTAGGGCCTAGTCACAGTCAAAGAGCAAAAGCAGGTGTGTGCTAAGATAGGGCTACTTACTGCTGCTAGCTTCTAGCCACTAGTACATTCAAAGCTCCTAAAATATTGAGTTTATGGGGAATTTTATCACACAACTGGAGGCTAATAGTTTTCATATGATTAAATATTTTCAGCCTTTCTATTTTGATTAATGCCCTTTATCACTAAGAAGTAACACCATGAACTGGCCACCAACACAAGATGAAGTGCCTTCAAATTCTGACTACTGAGACAATTTTTTTCTTTTTTTTTTTCCTGCAGTTGTTGTTTAGATTAGTTCTAAAACATGCACAAAAATATATGCCCAATCCCCGTGAAAACATCATAAATGGAAACACATCTATGCATCCAGACTTGTGAAGCGGTCCCTGGACACCTGTCAAATTCGAATGTGCGGATGGTTTAGTACAGCCAATGCACTCCCATTCACTTGCATGGACTGCCTGCACACAACTCAGCGGTAAACAAATAGCTCTTCACACCCAGCGGAGCTGAGCACCCATATGAATGAGCCCTTAGTGAGATACAAAGTAACATTCAATCATCTGCAGATTAAAGGAGTGCACTTCTATCCGCATTTAATGTTAATTAAAGCTAATCTTTTTTAAATAAAATTTGTTCCCTCATAACCGTTAGGTTACTTTAATCAGTCCTGATTAACCCCCCTTCTTTCCATTCAACTTCCCCCCTCACTGTTATTTTTCAGTTTTTTTTTTCATTTCCATTTTTCCAAGCATACATTATATAACATATTGAAACTTTATTTGCTTTTCTTTATTGTGTATGTTAATTGTATGTAGTTTTGGATTATAAAATATTAAAGCACAAAACTGAAGAACCTTTAATTAATTTGGAAATAACCATGCAAGGCTTTGTACAAGAATCAGAATTTTTGTGTAATTTTAACTGGGACAAATGATAAAATAAAATGTTTACCTTTTATCCACAATTACACTATTTGTTTACCTAATACTGGTCAAACTACAAAAGAGTGCCCTGTTTGTCCTACAAAAAATTATATATGTAGTATTTTCTTATCTTACGCAACAACAACAGTTATTGCTGAATCAATAGGGACCTAGTAGCAATTTAATTATTTATGTGAATACATTTTGTGCTAATTGAAATAAATACAGACAAGTCATCTGTGCCCCTGATGACATCAGCTGCGATGAAGTGCACTGGGTGGAGTTTAGTGATCCCATTGTGAATTGGCTGTGTATGAACTGGAGGGAACTGTGTGCTTGGTGGTATACTGTCCACTATTTCCGACAACGTTGTTTGCCACAAAGCTACATATGAAGTCATCTCATCTCCATTCTTATGTGAGTGCAATTTTATCTTTTATACAATAAAGTTGTTGCGGTGAGTACTATGTCTTCTCTATGCTTCTTTTGAGTTTGATCACTGGGTATATTTCCTGAATGGCTGGTCTTACTAATTAACCTGTGGGGTTGAGTCTTAGGAGTTAAGAGATTTATGCTTATATATCCCCATGGGTTGGAGAATGCTGAGTGACCATTGATATTGATGCCATCTATATATACCTACCTGAGTCCTGGTATAAAGCAACATTGAAAGCGAGTAGATACCCCTTGGTGGGGATGGTGGGTTTGTTCACCTGCAAGTACACATTATTACTTATTTTGAAAAGAATTTTGACTATTTGGATTGATCATGAACATGGACATGTTTGATTACTTAGCAGGGCCCTCCTAACCCTCTTGTATTGAACTGTATTGTTGCTGTATTGTCTCCCTTTATATTGTAAAGAAAAAATTGTGCTTGCAGCTGTATTGTTGTGCAGATTTTTTTCACATAGAAATTTAAAAATTGCTTTAATTCATTGGGGGTATACAGGTGTGCAGGGGAGGACTGACTATTTGGAAACTCGGCACTGCCCGAGGGCCCAGGGTCAGCAGGGGGCCCCATGAGATGCCCCTGGTACCTTTTTCATAGGCTTTTTTGAGTTTGGGCAAGGACACAGGGGCCCCATGATCCCCTATTGCCCGGGGGCCCTATGAGTTGTCAGTCCGTCCCTGCAGGTGTGAGAGCTAAAGTGGTTATTATAAAAGAGTATATATAGCATTTGTTGTAGTAGCCTCTAAACATTTAAAGCAAACATGTCAAAACCCTGAGCAATTTGAATAGAACACAATGAATAAGCAGAATTTTTTTATTTAATGAAATGATATTTCAAAATGATGATCCAGAGATATTTGCAGATGGATTTATATGGAGACCTAATTTACCATAAAATTCAAGCTAGGCTTCCCTTTCCACCACCTAAGCTTCCTTTTGGTTCCTTCATCTCACCGGTGGCCTCATGGAAGATTGACAGGTTAAAAGGGTTGCATCAAACTGCACTGGCTTCTTATATCTCTAAATTTACTAAAACTTATTAACCTATTAACAATGCGCTTAGTCTGAGGGTTCGTGCCCAGGATTTTGACATGCTGAATTTAAAATATTATTGATAAATAATATTCAAAAAAGTTTGATCAAATTGGGGGTAGAAAACTCAAATGGTTGTGTTGCACATAGAGTGGAAATGCAAAAGTAAACAACAAGGCTTGTGCAGAATTTTTACATATGTACTTGCTAATCATACTTTGTTCAGTGACATAAGAAAGGGTTGCAGCCGCTGGTCCTTGAGCTCAGCAATCTACGCAGGATATGCAAGCAGAACCCCAGATAAACAGCAAATATGCAGATAAAATACATGTGTAGGAGCTGTTTTACCTGCTAAGGGATTTATTTTTCTGCCCATTCAGTACATTTTCCCTCTGCAAGGGTTTTTTGCTTAGCTTAGTAACTGAGATGAAGATCTGCTGATTTACATCACCCAATCAATCCAATTGCAAGCTAAAATACAGTTTGTTTCAGATTTTTCTTGCACATGATTGGGTATTCTTTTTAAAGTGAATTTTCACTGGATTCACCAACATAAGTGAAAATTTCCTTACAAAGTGGAAATTAACTTTTACAAAGTGAAGTAATCATGCAGTAGAAGGCACCTCTAGGATCCTCCATTCAATTCTAGCATAGAAATCCCTAAACCTGGGGCATGCAAAATGCATATCTATCAGTGGGTGCTTGTCCCTGCCCTCTCCCACCACCAGAGCCTCTAAGCTAATGAAAAAGTTTTACTCAAGACCTCTCTGACCAATAAGCAGACTAGGGCTTACTGTGCAGGTGTTAACTTCTTAGTTGAACTTTGAATGCTTCAAGTCTAGAACTGCAACCAAGCAGCTTGTGGTGCCTAATATTTTATGTTAAAGTGGTATTACACCTAAAACCAAAAATGCTATATTTTGCAGCTTGCCAATCCTTATGTAGCACTATCCCTTTAGGAGTTGCTAAAGATTTGGGTCCCCTTATAGTCCTTTACAGCCAGGAAACATGCATTTTCTTCAGACTTGCATTCCAGGTTGTATACAGAAGGCAGCAAACAGTCCTTGGGCTTGTTTTTGATGTTTTATTAAGTGGTTGATAAATCAGATGGGGTTGAGGGGTGTTTGGGATGCCCAAGGAACAGTAAACTGAGGACAACTTCCTGGCAACTATGTACAAGTCCTTTTACAGCAAAAGTTTATTGGTTTGAAGAGCTCTCCAGCTCTCCAGCTCTCCAGCTCTCCAGGTGTACCACCTCAGACCCCAGATGAATTCTCTTCCTCAACCAGTTGCCTGAGGGAATCCCTGGGCAAGAAGACCCAGAATCTGCCACCTTTAGATTAGCAGTCCCTGATGGGGGCTAGTCAGGTTTCCCACCAGAATGCCCTTTCCCCTTATCCAGCCCAGGGGGGGTGGGATTACACACTCAGTCCTCTCCTGCAAGCTTGTGGGTTGATGGCTGCCTTCAGGGCTAATGCTGAGCTGTTTCCCAGCTGTCCTCTCTCAGGGGATGAATAAGGCTGTGAGACACCCCTCCCTGGGCCCCCCCCTGAGATCCACACTCTAGCCTTCTCACTCCATCTTTCACCCAAACTCTCTTTCTGCTAAGCAGGCTTAGTCATACTTAAGGGCTGTTCTCAAGCCTCCTGCCTGGGGATTGGTCAGGATCCCCTAAGCATGCAGATCAGCCCCTCCTCACCCTTGCCCGCTGCTTCCAGAAATCTCAAGTCTCTAGAGCAGGGGGAGGTATCAGGGATCTCATATGCAGAGCCTCTCAAAATTGGCCCTCTGACAATCACCAGGGTGATGCCTAGCCTTTCTAGAAACTAGAAATTAGCAACTAGCTCCTCCTGGCTATCTAGAAGGGCTCTACATTTAGATATGATGGCTGCAGGAGTTTTCTTTTTTTTAGGTGCTCTGGCTTTCTGATTTCACATGGTGATCTGGATAGTAACACACCTCCTGGCCATCCCACTCTGGGTGAATAAGCAAAAGAGGGAACCTTTGGACAACAGCATTGTCAGTGTAGGGGGAGGGGAGTGTACTATCAGATTTATATATATTAACAAATTAAAGCCAAACTGCAACTCAGACTTTATAATCATAAACAGTTGTGTTCCTTCTGAGATAAACATTTTACATAAATTAATAAAAACTGATCATTGTAAGCATCTCCCTCAGTATTAAATGGTTTGTCTCAACCCTCTAACTTCTACGTCTGCAGGGCAGGTTATTCTGCTGAAAAACAACTGACTTGCTGTCAGGAACATCAGGTGAAATAAAAAGAAAGAAAGCCAAAAAGGAAAATGAATGCAGTTGTCACATCTAAAAATTGGTAAATTGCAATATAATAACTGTTTGCTTTGGGTTTAATATTGCTTTATGTACAAATTAATATGTTTTATCAATAAAGCTTTCCAATAAAATCTGCAGAATTTTTACATTTTGCATGAAAACCCAGATGCTGGGCTCAAAAAGAAAAGACCCTTAATTTTTTAATTTCTCAGTTGTTGGAAATTAAACTTAGATAGGTAAATGGCCCCAAAGAGTTACAGTGATACTAAAGGCTTGAGAAGGCTTTTTTTAACCCCTTTACACAGGCCGCACACAAATGTGCAGCCTCCCGGCGTATGTGCTGAGAGCGCACGCCCCCAGCACACATGTGCGGTACTCACAGAAAGGTCCCGGTCCGCTCTTTCGATCGGGACCTTTCCGACGCGTCACGGTGGTCACATGATCCCTAGACCTCGCCCCACCCGCCCCGCCTCCCGGTGTCTAAAACTCTTAAAGGGCCGGGAGGCGCCGGCGGGAAGGGGCTAAATAACAAACACATCATACCTGCTGTATGTAGTGGTTTTGCAAAGAGCAGCCGTGATCCTCCTCTTCTAGGGTCCCCTGACCCCTCCCTACTGTCAGGTGCCCCCACAGCAATCAGCTTGCTATGGGGCACCCACTGTCCATTCACACACAGGCTCGGCCCTGCCCCTTTTCATTTCTCATTGGCTCACTGGCTATGATTTACAGCAGTGGGAGTCAATGGCTCGTGCTGCTGTCTAAGCCAATGAGGAAAGGGAGTCCCAGGATAGTTAAGACTCCAGTGCACATTGTTGGATCGAGTGGGGGCTTAGGTGAGTATTAGGGGGGCCTGGGGCAGCTGCTGCACAGAGAAAGTTTTTTTTACCTTCATGCATAGAATGCATGACGGTGAAAAAAACAATGAGCCTTAACAAACACTTTAACAATTCATCAAGACACTTACACATTTCTTATAAACTGTACTTTTTCATTTGGTGAGCATAATATTAAGTGTATCCAAATTGGCCCTTGGTCTTTGAGCAATGTTCTTCTAGCTAGTAAAGTTACATTTTCTTTTAAAGGTGAATATGTGCTGTATATTATAGTGATATTTACAGATGTCAGATGCAAAGCAAAAACCTACCTACCTCTTACAGTAATGCGTCCATGCTCTAGCCCATCTACAATAACCAGGCGGACAGCATTAATATTATCATTATCTACCACTTGAAGTTGTTCCCATGTGATTGGTCGAGATTGACCTTCCAAGAGATCAAGACCTAAATAAAGTAGATGAGCAAAACAGTAAATTAAATTGCATACAGTTCTACACATAGGAATGGACAGGCTATTTTAGAGCAAAATATTTTTATGTAAATGACATTGAAAGCAATTTTTAGAAAGTTGTTCTTTTTTTTTTTGTTAGTTAAAAACTAACAAAATATAGTTAAATATGCAGGTATGATTTCCTGAGGAATTAGAGGTACTGTTACATCAAAAACAAAATGTACATAGGTAAAGCATCTGTCCCAGATGGCATCCATGCCCATGTACTAAAAAAATTAGACTCAATAATTGATTAACCTTTAGAATCTCCTTCAACTAGGACAGTCATACAAGACTGGCATACAGCAAATATACCATTATTTAAAACTTTATACATGTTTAAACTTATGTTTTTTTTGTTTTTTTTTTTAAAGAGAGACTTTATTGGGTTTTCAAATATACATAACATCAGTCAATGATATGTTTTTATGTTTTTATAACTTTGTTATTATTTACAAAAAACTTTATTTTACAAAAAAATAGACTCCATTCATGACATTGGTGTCACACAGTTCTATTGGTTTCTAACCAGTAAGCACAACAGAAATTGCTTTCAGACTGCACCTGTCAAATTGAATCTCCATATGGAAAGCAGGCCCAGTATGATTTAACTCCTGTATACACTCACAGAAGCTTATTCATAATGGCATGAAGGCATGCCAAAATTGTACAATCTAAAGAGGTTTGCAAGCAGATAGGTAAGAAATATTAATTACAAAAGAGACATACAGATTCCAGTCTCAGCTTCTTGAGTTAAGGTGGCTGTAAACCTTAGGCATTAAATGTGAACAAAGCATATCCCTGTAGAGTGTGTCCAGAGCATTAGGTGTAATTTCTGTCAGCAGCCTCATTCCTCTGCTTTTAGCATAAATCACTTCTAAAAAGTTTTTCTGACACCAAGAGAAAAAGGTAACGGGAGAGATCTCCAGCACACAGCCTGTGATTGACATCTTCAGCTCTGTTCTTGTGTGCTGTGGGAAGTGGGTGTGTATCCCTTCCTTCCAATCAGCTCTCGGAGCTCTCCTCAATTAGCCAATTAGCTATGCATAGTGTAATTTCAGCTCCCTGCTCCCTGCTTTCTGAAAGCTCAGACAAGCTGTATAAATTCTGGACTTTGGATGGCTGTAGAAAATAGAAGACTTCAGATAAAAAGGTGCAACTTTAGTAGGAGGGCTCGTTTTATGTCTGTGTTTCATCTGGGGCCAGTTACTTTACTGGGTATATGTAAGGGTTTACAACTACTTTAAGCTTTGAAAATGAAAGCTAGAAGCTGATTGGTTGTCATGCACACCTGCTCCAGATCCTGTCTGCTCCACTCTTAGTAAATTCCCCTCAGAGCCTTTTTGGGAATAAATGCCTTCACTCTAACAATTTTTGTATTTAACACTAAAGTTCTTTAAATTATATTTTACCATTTGGTAAATAAGACGCAATGGAGTAGATTTACTAAAACTAGAACACTCAGAATGTGGTGCAGTGGTACATGGTAGCCAATCAGCTTCTAACTTCAGCTTGTTCAGTTAAGCTTTGACAATAAAACCTGGACGCTGATTGGTTTCTGTGCAGAACTACAGCAAGTTTTGCACTGTCCAGTTGTAGTAAAGAATCCCCAATGTGTGTAATTTGAAATCTCTCAAACGTGTTATATTAAAATATATGACATGTTTAACAAAGACAGATTGTTATTAAAGCTGAACTCCAGAAATGTTTGCAGGGGCGTATTTACCACAAGGCAAACAAGGCATTTGCCTAGGGCGGCATTTTTCAGGGAGGCAGCGTAATTTTTCAGGGGGGCAGTGCCACCCCCCCAAAAGAAGGGATGTAAGAAGGGACACACTCAGCATGGGGACCAGGTGGGATCTGAGAGAGGCTGCTGGCTGCTTGATGGTGTATGCAGAGCCCGACTCTTGTTCCTGGGGATGTCCGGAGCTGTGAAGGTAAGTGTGGTGGGGGGGGTTGCCAGTGTATGGGGGAGGTGGTAGTGGGAGACTCTCTCAGGTGGGGGTGGGGGGGGGTGGGGTGTTGTTGGTCAATGTCAGGCTCTCTTCTTGGGGGAGCGGGGTGTTGGTCAGTGTCTAGGTCTCTCTGTGGGGTGGAAGACGATTTTTGTGTTGCCTAGGGCAGCAAGAAACCTAAATACACCACTGATGATCATACATGCGTTCTTACATTGTTTTAGCTTGCCCCATAGCTCATGTATTGCAAAAATTGGAAAACCAAGCCGCACTCTGTAAAATCATACCATAGTTCTGCATTCAACATAGCTGACTTCCTAAGACACACAGCAAACCTTAGACCACATGCCTATAATATATACCCCTGTATACCTACATATATAGGTGTATAGGTTTACCTCCATACCTACACCCAAACAGCTCAGTGCAAAGATCAGGCATGAAGTGTAAAATACAGTGATCCTCATCAGCTGACAATCATAATAGATAAATGTGATTAGTACTATGCTTTAAAGCAGTTTTCACCTAGCCCCCTGGAATAATCTTCAATTAAAACAGTTTACTTTCCATACGGAGAAAATCAGTCTCACCCATATTCCAGGATACTCGAGGGGCATTTGTTTCAGCTGTTCTAACTGATATATGAACTGTAATAGGCAAACTCCTTTCAAAAAAGAAATCATGAACTTCAACCTCCACCTACAGAAAGACAATTTCATAGGTTTAATTAGCATGTTTTACAGGTATGCAAAATGTTATAACAAATAATATTGGTTACATAGGAATAAATGAGAAAGTAGCTTTTGGCTACCCTACTCTGTGACTTTTTCTTCTTTTAAATGTATCTACAAAGGCATGCAGATATAAATGTGGGGGAAATCTTTGGAGGTGGCAGGGTATTACAAGGTGTTATATGGACATTGGACTTTAGTGCTTATGGTTTCGGGGTGTCTTGTACTCACCCCCTTTATCTCATCTTTTTGTTTATCTTTGGTTTGATTGTAATGTGATGCATTTTTTTCTCTTTTTAATTTTTTTTCGTTTTTTTAATTCAATTAAAATGATTGAAAGGAAGATGTGGGGGAAATGGGACATGGCTAAATATATTTTCTTGTTCATTTTGTCAGGCAGGGCAATGACAGGGCAAAACATATTTTATTATGCTAGTGCACCAACACCAGGTAGCAATGGCATATTTATCCTTAGTCCTCATGCACACTGGACATTTTCACAGCTGCTGTTTTTGACTTCTGGTGTTTTTTTTCTACAGTCAGTAAACTTCCCAGCATGTTATCCTATGTGTCCATGCACATATAGGCTGTAATCAGTGTTTTTTGGCAGGAGCGTTTTTTGGCTGGGAAAAAACCCCAGAACTACCGGGTTTTTTAGCTTTTAAAACGCACTAAAGCTGAAAAACGTGGCAAAACATGGTAAAGCATGGCAAACCAGTGTTTTTGGATGGTTTTTTAAGCAAGAAAAAAATTGTTTTTAGGAAACAAACGCTGCAAAATGCCGCTAAACACAGACGCAAAAACGCTAAAAAAAATGCTGAAAAGCTTGCATTTTTAACATGACTTTACACAGCTAACGCTACCAGCATTATTAAAACGCCCAGTGTGCATGGAGCCTAAGTCAAAAAAACATGTCTGAGTCAAAGATTCCAAATGCAAAATTAAATACATCCAGCTTGGTGAGAAGGGTGTATCTTGATCTGCCTTTGTAGTCACTATAGGGTGTTTAAACCTTGTACCCTCTAATGAAGCCAGCTGTATGACTAAAGCATATCAGAATGCATACACTCACCACAAGGCAAACAAGGTATTTGCCTAGGGTGGCATTTTTCAGGGGGGAAGCAGTATTTTTCAGGGGGGCAGAGCCCCCCCCCGAAAGAGGGGATGGAGGATGGGACACACGCAGCATGGGGACCAGGTGGGATCTGAGAAAAGCTGCGGGCTGCTTGACTGTGTATGTGTATACACAGCCCAACTCTTGTTCCTGGGGATGACCAGAACTATGAAGGGGAATGTCTTCACTCTCACCAGGGTGGGGGAAGATTGCCACTGTGGTGGTGGTAATGGAAGGCTCTCCTGGGTGGGGGGGACTGGGGTGTTGTTGATCAATATCAGGCTCCTTTCGTGGGGGAGGGGGGTGTTGGTCGGTGTCAAGGTCTCTCCGTGAAGGGGGGGAGAGCCAATTTTTGTGTTGCCTAGGGCAGCATGAAACCTACGTACACCCCTGCATACACTATAGGGTATACAATGGCCTTTGCTTCAGTCTAAGAATTTTTTTGAAAGATACCATGAACAGTAGACCCATCAATCACAGTGTCTATGCTTACTGGTTGTTTGGTTAACTACAGGATTTACTGTACATAATTTGAAAACACATTTTTGGTTGGAAATACAGTGGGGCAAAAACATATTTAGTCAGCCACCAATTGTGCAAGTTCTCCCACTTAAAAAGATGAGAGAGGCCTGTAATTGGCATCATAGGTAGACCTCAACTATGAGAGACAAAATGAGAAAAAAGACAATCCAGACAATCACATTGGCTGATTTAGAAAGAATTTATTTGCAAATTATGGTGGAAAATAAGTATTTGGTCAATATCAAGCGTTCATCTCAATACTTTGTTATATATCCTTTGTTGGCAATGACAAAGGTCAAACGTTTCCTGTAAGTCTTCACAAAGTTGGCACACACTGTTGCTGGTATGTTGGCCCATTCCTCCATGCAGATCTCCTCTAGAGCAGTGATGTTTTGGGGCTGTCGCTGGGCAACACAGACTTTCAATTCCCTCCAAATGTTTTCTATGGGGTTGAGATCTGGAGACTGGCTAGGCCACTCCAGGACCTTGAAAAGCTTCTTACGAAGCCACTCCTTCGTTGCCCGGGCGGTATGTTTGGGATCATTGTCATGTTGGAAGACCCAGCCACATTTCATCTTCAATGCCCTTGCTGATGGAAGGAGGTTTGCACTCAAAATCTCACGATACATGGCCCCATTCATTCTGTCCTGTACATGGATCAGTCGTCCTGGTCTCTTTGTGGAGAAACAGCCCCAAAGCATGATGTTGCCACCCCCATGCTTCACAGTAGGTATGGTGTTCTTTGGATGCAACTCAGCATTCTCTCTCCTCCAAACACGACGAGTTGTGTTTCTACCAAACAGTTCTATTTTGGTTTCATCTGACCATATGACATTCTCCCAATCCTCTTCTGGATCATCCAAATGCTCTCTAGCAAACTTCAGACGGGCCCGGACATGTACTGGCTTAAGCAGGGGGAAACGTCTGGCACTGCAAGATCTGAGTCCCTGGCGGCGTAGTGTGTTACTGATGGTAGCCTTTGTTACGTTGGTCCCAGCTCTCTGCAGGTCATTCACTAGGCCCCCCGTGTGGTCCTGGGCTTTTTACTCACCGTTCTTGTGATCATTTTGACCCCACGGGGTGAGATCTTGCGTGGAGCCCCAGATCGAGGGAGGTTATCAGTGGTCTTGTATGTCTTCCATTTTCTAATTATTGCTCCCACGGTTGATTTGTTCACACCAAGCTGCTTGCCTATTGCAGATTCAGTCTTCCCAGCCTGGTGCAGGTCTACAATTTTGTTTCTGGTGTCCTTCGACAGCTTTTTGGTCTTCACCATAGTGGAGTTTGGAGTGTGACTGTTTGAGGTTGTGGACAGGTGTCTTTTATACTGATAACAAGTTCAAACAGGTGCCATTGATACAGGTAATGAGTGCAGGACAGAGGAGCCTCTTAAAGAAGAAGGTACAGGTCTGTGAGAGCCAGAAATCTTGTTTGTTTGTAGGTGACCAAATACTTATTTTCCACCATAATTTGCAAATAAATTCTTTCCAAATCAGCCAATGTGATTGTCTGGATTTTTTTTCTCATTTTGTCTCTCATAGTTGAGGTCTACCTATGATGCCAATTACAGGCCTCTCTCATCTTTTTAAGTGGGAGAACTTGCACAATTGGTGGCTGACTAAATACTTTTTTGCCCCACTGTACGATTTAGAACTGGACTCCAGGCAAAAAAAACAAATACACTATTGAAATCAATATAAGAGAGCTATTTTACCTACTGAAGGATTTGTATTTCTGTCCATCCAGCTCTGAGAGTTACACAAAACTGCTACACAGTACATCCCTGCCTGGAAAGGAAGCCAACCTGATATTTCTCTGTTGTGGTTAGCCCCTTCCCAGCAGTCATACACATAAACATGGCAGCATAGAGGTAGACTTTATGACATACTGTCACATATACAGTATGTGTACGGCCAGCATATGTTTTGTGTTTGGAACATGCTCAGAACACCCCCAGAACATTGACTGTGCTGTCACTGACAGCTCCTGGTCACACAGTGAAGATTGGGTGCTGGTGGAGGATGGGCAGCCAATTATAGTGATTACTGTGGGAGCCAATTTTACCAGCATCCAGCATTAAGATACCCTTAAAAAGTGATAGCTCTCACTAGCAGAAAGAAGTTAAGGAATACAACTAGGTTTTGGTAAAGGAGAAGCAACAGACTGATTAGCTCATCTCTCTGTCACATTTTTGCATGTGAGCACTGCTGCACAATTGACTGGCTCCATATTCTGCTTTCTTCCTCCCAGTCTAAAGCCTGATACACGCTATAAGAAAACTGGGTGAGTGATCGTCCAGTTTTCCTCAATGTTACACAGCAAGCCAAACCTGAGGCTGGTACTAATCGTACGAAAATTCTCGAACGCCAAATGCTTTTTTTTGCTTGGCATAAAAATGTAGTAGCATAGATCATCTGCTTTCATGCCGCCCTATAGCAGAAATACTGATTTTGCAGTTCTGGGTCTCGGCCAGTGATTTCCCACCAGCACATGCCAATTTCTGAGGATTTCGGATGTAAACAATACAGATCTCTCCCCTGTCAGCTCCTGCACGCTGCTTTGTATGACTCTGCATAAGAGAGCCATACAAAGCAGTGTGCTTACAGTGTAAAGCACACACAGCCCACATAGTAAAACAGCACACAGTTAACCCTTTGATCGCCCCACATGTTAACCCCTTCCTGCCCAATGCCCTTAGTACAGTGTCAGTGCTTTTTTTTTAGCACTGATCACTGTATTGGTGTCACTGGGGATGTCAGTGACACCAAGTCAGTTCCCCCCAGTGTCAGAATGCTCGTTGCAGTCCTGCTATAAATTGCTGATTGCTGCCATTACTAGTAAAAAACAAATTCCAGTAATATATACCGCCATTTCTAAACGCTATAACTTTCACGTAAACCAATTCATTTTCACATATTGGGATTTTTTTTTAGCAAAGACATGTCGCAGAATACATTTTGGCCTAAATTTAAGATGAAATTAGATTTTTTACATTTTTTTACTGGACATGTTTAATAGCAAAAAGTAAAAAATATAGGGTTTTTTTTTCAAAAGTGTTGGTCTTTTTTTTTTTATAGTGCAAAAAATAAAAAACGCACAGGTGATCAAATGCCACCAAAAAAAGCTCTATTTGTGGGGAAAAGGATGTAAATTGTATTTATGTACAGCGCTGCATGACCACTCAATTATCAGTTAAAATAACGCACTGCCGTATCGCAAAAAATGGCCTCGTCAGGAAGGGGGGTAAATCCTCTGGAGGGCAAGTGGTTATTGTAGTTTGTTATTTCTGATCATGCGCTGTCTTTCATATCAAATCTTTCTTGTATACATGAAATGAAAATCATTAGTTCATGTATGAGGAAAATTGCAGTTTGTCCCTTCAGAAATTTTCATTTGAAAAGTCTGAGTTGGATGTCGAAGGTAGTGTACACACTATATGAAAATCAAACGATCAGTCCTCGTATGGAAATGTTCTGTGGATTTTCTCATAGTGTGTAGGATTGTGATTGTGATTTTATCATACACTTAAACTGTAGAGGACAATGCAAGGTTGATGCCAAGTCAAATGTAGGCACTTACTGTATACTGCAAATAAATGCATTTAATGATGAATTGACGAATATAGAGCCTAAATTAATTATAGACTCCAACATATTTGCACAAATTATCAGTTGTTGCCTACCTCCAGATTTCTTCTTTCGGTGTGACTACTGTTAGGTGGTTGATATGCTATTAGCATATCATTGAGATCCTGCCATGTAAAGGAGGTAATGGGTTTGGTATGGTCACTAAGGTGGGTAATGTATCCTTCTCGTGGAGGATCTGTGACGTTGAAGACCAACAAAGGTTTTTTGGTTTCTCCATCCTCTGCATCAAGTGTTGCTGTAGTCAGGGGAGTAAGGATGAACTGATCCACTTCCAAAATGAACATCGACATGAAGGCAGCTTTGGGAATCTGGTTGGGTACTGCATTTTGGATGTGAACAGGAATCCAGGCATGTTCTGACTGCAAGAATTACAAAAATATTTCAGTTAAATGTAATGTTAAATGAAAATTGTAGCCATATGTAAGAAGACACAATGGGGGATATTTACTAAACCTGGAGTGCAAAATCAGGTGCAGCTCTGCATAGAAACCAATCAGCTTCCAGCTTTTATTGCCAAAGCCTAATTGAACAAGCTGAAGATACAAGCTAATTGGCTACCATGCACAGCTGCACTATATCCTGAGTGATCCAGTTTTAGTAGATGTTCCTCTATGTATTCATAAAACAAGACTGCAAAAGTTTTCCATTTAGGGTCCATGCACACTGGGCTTAAAAAAACGCTAGTTCCCTTAGCAGAAAAAAACGCTCATATAGAGCTTTTTATATAGGAGTTTAGAAGCTTCTAGGAGAGTTTAGGAGTGTTAAGCGTTTTTTCTGCCAAAAAACTGCTCTTAAAAATGCAAAACAGAAGGGTTTTTTTCTGCCTTTGCTAAACTACGCAACTGCTAGCAATTATGTGGATGTTCTCCCCACTCCTCAGTGTCCTTTCAATGTGAGAGGTTGCATCGTCCGCGGGCTCTCCCCTTAAACCAGGGGAATGTGAGGGTGGCCCCCAGCCATGCCCTCTAAAAGTGATCAGGTGGCTGTAGACACATCTGGATGATTTTTACAGGAAAGCCTATCATCTCATCTAAAAATGGATACCAGGATCATGGCTGCAGCGTACACGTGATCCTGGTATAGCCACATCCACCCGAGGATGTAAGGGTATGTCCCAAGAGATGGAAGTGGTTAATTGGTTGATGTTATTTTTTTTGGTTTAACCCAGTTGTCTTTGTTGAGGATTTTGTAAATCAGCCTCACTCTTTAATTATATATCACCAACTTTACTCGATGCATCCTTTTTTCTGACTGCAAGAGTTACAAAGATATTTCAGTTAAATGTCATATTGAATGTAAACTGTAGGCATATGTAAAAAGATACATTGTAGGATATGTACTAGAACTGGAGAGTGAAAAATCTGGTACAGCTCTGCATAGAAACCAATCAGCTGTCAGGTTTTATTGCCAAAGCTTAAAGTGTTACTAAACCCAGAACAGCAAAATCAGTCTGTATATGCAGTGAAACATACTATCTGTGGAACCTAAGGGGTTAATCTTCTGCATTGTGTAAAAAAGCCGTTTGATCCTTTCTTCTCTACCCCTCTTCTTGTTGAAATGACCACCTTATACAGACTGAATCGGTGGTCACATGCACATTGCTCAGTTCGGTGTGTATTGCTAGAGAGGTTTTTTTTTTCTCGGGAGGGTGCATGTGATCAACACAGGGCTAATCAGCACTGTCCAGATGGAGGTCAGGGGTTTCACATCCTCCTAGAGCAGAAAGAAAACTCCTCCTACAAGCTTTACCCAGTGTTCTGCTGAAGTCACAAGACTGCTCTAACTGCTGATGAGAAAAGGTATTTAGCAGTTTATATTTACTAAAATAATTGCATTTCCATGTTGTGTGTATTGTGGGAGATCAGATATAGTGAATGCCGGGTCCTGGGTTTAGTATCACTTTAATTGAACAAGCTGAAGTTGGAAGCTGTTCAGCTACCATGCACAGCTGCATCATATTCCAAGTGCACCAGTTTTAGTAGATCTTCTCCTATGTATTCAGAAAACAAGACTGCATAATTCAATTCAAACACCATATTAAAAAGTGATGCAAGGTGCCAATTAAGAAAAATGCTAATAAACCACATACAGAAAGTCCTATGTGTTATGCTATTAACAGTTTACCAGCATAAGGGAAAGGTAGAAGGCTGACAGCAAACTTTTGCTAAAGATCAATAAAGTTTTCCTTATAGGGTCTATGCACACTGGGCTTAAAAAAATGCTAGTTCCCTTGGCAGTAAAAAACAAAACGCTCATATAGAGCGTTTTTGTACAGCAGTTTAGGAGCTTCTAGGAGACTTTAGGGTCATTAAGCGTTTTTTTCTGCCAAAAAACTGCTCTCTAAAACACAAAACAGAAGGGTTTATTTCTGCCTCTGCTAAACTACACAACTGCTAGTATCTATGTTTATATATTCAATACAACATATTAGATATTTATATCAGTTAAATATTGGTAAACATCAACTATGCAGGACAGATTTATAAACAATGCAACAACTAATACTTTTTTTTTTTGCATGAAGAATTTAACCACTTGCCTACTGGGCCAATTCTGAGTATTCTCACATGTAAATTCTGCTTTTTTTGCTAGAAAATTACTTAGAACCCTGAATATCAGTCCCGGGCTCTCCCGTTAAATGGGGGAATGGGAGGGGGGCCACCAACTATGCCTTGTAAAAGTGATCAGGTGACTGTAGAGCCACCTGGATCATGTTTCCAGGAAAGCCTATCACTTCATTTTAAAATTGATACCAGGATTATGGCTGCAGTGGTAGCCGTAATCCTGGTATAATCACTTCCACCTGAGGATGTAAAGGTATGTCCCATGGGCTGGAAGTGGTTAATTGGTTGATGTTATTATGTCCTTTGGTTTAACCCAGTTGTCTTTGTTGAGGTTTTTGTAAATCAGCCTCACTCTTTGAATATATGTCACCAACTTACTTAACTTTATTCGGTGCATCCTTTTTTATGCCATCATGCACAAGGCACTAAAATTCTATATATTATTCTGTGTTATACAAAAAAGAGGATTTCATTGTCATCAAATACACATATTTGCCTATAGTATAACAAATATTTAGCAAAGCACCATCTGGATGAATAGATTGCTGACAGATGTAGAGCAATACTAGAAAACAAATAAACAAAACCATAACATGCTAAATACTTTGGCTACAATGTTTCAAACACTTCAATATCATATATACATTATGCTTTATTACCCTAAACTCATGCTTTACCTTAATAAACCTTACAAATTAAAGACCAAAGTAATCATCTGGTGGGAATGGGAAATTTCTTGGCTACAATTATTCATCTCTATAATGAGGTGTACTAAGAAAATATACTAAGCTTTCCTAAAATGACACTCCTTACCATGTTCCCACAAACCCTATTTACATCCAAAATGTCAATTTTAAGGTTTTTCCTTTTCGCTGCTCATCAGGCATTAGCTTGGCTCCGGAATTAATCGCAGGTCCCTAATCTGGTTTAATGACTGGATTTACTTCATGATATAATAATACATATGGAATGACTAGTGTCCACATTGACTGAGATACCAAAGAAAGGTTTCACATTATTTGCCCAGCTGGGATAATATATAAAGATTCGTAACCCTTTAAAGACTTCCTGACCCACCCTTCTGCTGACCAGAGTTGCCTTTCCTCTTAAATTCCACCATGCCCCTGACATTGCTTATTTCATTATTCTTAGACTGTTTTCTATTTCAAGTTATTAAATCCTCCATTTCTGCCTTTACATTTCCAAACCTTCATAAAGGTAATCTTTTTCTTTCCCTTTCCTTTTTTTTTCTCTATGACACCCCCCCCCCCCCCTTCCCTCCTTTTTTTAGTTTTTTATTTCCTATACCTTCTCAACTTGTCCTTTTGTTCCTTTGATAGATTTCTCGTTACACATCATTTTCTGCCATTTTTTCCTTTTTCCTTAATTTTCTGCTTCCCTAACACTGTTACATAAGATGGGATGCATGTCCCAGTTAATCTGCAGGTTTATTTCATTTTCTTGAATTTGGAAGATCTCCTTTACTTTATTCTTATATGTCTGACTTGATTAGTATAGCTCAGACAGTTTTTGTTGAGGAGGGACATAAGAGTAAAGGAGTGAGAAAAGCCCTTATTACAGCAGCATTAGTAAAGACAATAAAGATGGAAACAAATCTGGAAAAACAAGAATAACTGAAACTAAAACAATATTTCAGCCTCCAGTATGCACAGTATGTCCAAAGAAAATCATCACTGATGGAACAGAGAACAAGTAATGAGAGAAGGAATACACAAAACACCTAGACATCAATAACCAACACAATTGTTCCGATATCTGCTGTATGGATGAGCCTTCAATGATGGAAGATGTCATCATACTGACACTGAGGTCACTGCCAAAAAGGAAGGCTATGAACATGCCTTAGCAATTTGGTCAGGTGGTATCACGATATTTGACTCTGTTTGGGAACCTCCTGGTTGAACAGGTTCACTTAGCAAATTCAAATTGATGACTTTCAATGTAATCCACTCTAGCCTTAATATTTGACCTTCTAAATACCTATTTAGTGACCTAACGAATGGTAATCCAACTGCATACCCTTGTACCCTTGTTTCATATATGTTTTTGTTATGTTTCGTTATGTTCTCTGTCCTTTCTGTATTCATAACAATGTTTGCTCTATAAGCCGTCTGAGGCAGTTCGTTATGTATGTTTCCTGTATAAAATCAATAAAAATGTATTGACAAAAAAAAAGGAAGGCTACAAGAAATAATAACATTGCATCAGAATCACTACAACAAATGAAGTGAAAGGGTATCAAAGTGCTGATAAACCTATACCAACAAATTTGGAAAAATACTCAATTGATGACAGACTAAAATAGATCAGTTTATATTCCAACACCAAAAAAGGAGACTTGAAAAATTGTTCAAACTATCAAACTATTTCCTTGAGATCACAAATGAACAAGATTATGCTAAAGATTTTTCAATGCATACTAGAACCTTAAATTTAAAGAGAATTACAAGTTGTACAAACTGGATTTAGAAAAGGCAGAAGAACTAGAGACATTATTGCAGATCAGTACTAGACAGTGAAAAAGACAAAGGAGTACAAGAAAGAAGTCATCAAGTGCTTTACTGAATACAGCAAAGACTTCAACTCTGATGCATTATTCTAATGTAGAACCTCGCTAGTCAAGGAGCCACATCTATGACAGAAAATAGAAATACAGATTGGTTCAAGATTGGCATATGATGAGAGAAGCAGGGCTAGAGGAAAATGAAGTTTCTAGATTGTTGGAAGAACATCAGCAATCTTTGATATCTTTAGGAAACTATGCTCAGTGCTGAAAATATAAAGGACACCAAGAGCCTCCTAGAGAAAGTTAAACAACGTAAAGAAAAGATGGTATGTCCGGCAATTATGAAAACCAAGGCCATGGCTATAGAAAGTACTGCTAAATTAGTAGTTGATGGTGAAGCCATCACAATAGTAAACAGTTTGTGCCTCCTTGGATCATTTCTTTTTAGCAACACCAAAGAATCCAGCAGGCAAATAGTACAACACAGATTGGCACTTAAAAGAGGATGAAAGACCTAGAATTGATCTTCAAAAGTACTACCTCATCTATAACTGCAATGATCACAATTGTGTTGGCTATGGCATTTTTTGTCTTTCCTTATGGATGTGAAAGCTTGACAATAAAGAAGAAAGATAGGAAAAGCATTGTTGCCTTTGAAATTTGGTGTTGACAAATAATTCTAAAAACATTGTGGGTAGCAGTAAACATAGGCAGTCAGCAAATTAAAGTATATGTGAGCCCTCACCTTGTAAAACAACCCATTTAGTTTAACTTCGCACTGATGCTTCCTAGCCCTTGAGGAGCTCCTAGATGAATTTGGGTTATGTGACCGCTGTGATTGGCTGTCACAGCAGTCACATGATTAGAAAGCTCCCGATGGCAAGAATGCATCTGGAGCTTACTGATCCCCCCCAGCTACCGTGCTGGGAGCACGCTGTCAGCATGGTAAGTACAGGGCCACATATATGTGTCCGCTCAGGCATTGAGGTCCAACCACCTAGAGGCCGCATACATGCATACAGCCAGTGCTAAGTGGTTGAAATAGAAATGAAAGTCAACACATTTGTGTTTACATATAAAAACAATATAACAACTTTTTTCCTATTTTTATATGTGATCACATACACTCTGTCCTCAACTGCATAAGGAACTTAGAGAGCTGGGGGAGGAGAAACAGCAGTACACTGATCTTCCCAGTAAATGGCTATGTAGGGGCAGGGTGCCAGCAAGTTATGGAAATAGTTTCTTTGGACCAGCTTGGTCCAAACAAACTATTTAAATTTAAAGGAGATCTCGATTTCAGTTTTGGGGGGTCCCTTTACCACTGACCACTAATGTAAGGAGGCAATAACTAGCAATATAAGGGGGCATTTTACCACTGTCCATCAATTTAAGGAGGTACTTCTTTTAGATTGTAAGCTCCACATAAAACCTTCCTATTCCTTCTGTATTGAACTGTATTGTACATTGCAAACTGCACTTCTCCACCAACAAGCAATGTAAGAGGGTATTTCTGATTGCTGCACTCTGAGCCGTGCTGTATGTTACATACTCCTGACTGCTGCATTTTTGAGCTGTGCTGTATGTTACATACTTCTGACTGCTGCACTCTTTCAGCTGTGCTGTATGTTACATACTCCTTACTGCTGCACTCTTTGAGCTGTGCTGTATGTTACATACTCCTGACTGCTGCTCTCTTTGAGCTGTGCTGTATGTTACATACTCCTGACTGCTGCACTCTTTGAGCTGTGCTGTATGTTACATACTCCTGACTGCTTCATTTTTTAGCTGTGCTGTATGGTACATACACCTGATTGCTGCACTTTTTGAGCTGTGCTGTATGTTACATACTCCTGACTGCTTCATTTTTTAGCTGTGCTGTATGTTACATACTCCTGACTGCTGCACTCTTTGAGCTGTGCTGTATGTTACATACTCCTTACTGCTGTACTCTGTGAATGGTGGTATTACAAAATTTTGAGCACTTAAAGTGGACGTAAACCCACTTTTGTATATTTTACCTACACGTAAGCTTATAATAAAAATTACCTGTAGGTAAAATGAATATCCTAGGTATTTATTTATTTCAGGTACTTATATAGTGCTGTCAATTTGCGCAGCACTTTACACATATATATTGAACATTCACATCAGTCCCTAACCCTCAAGGGGTGTACAATCCAAGGTCCCTAACTTACATTCATACATACACATATTAGGCCAATTTAGACAGGATCCAATTAACCTACCAGCATGTCTTTGGAGTGTGGGAGGAAACCGGAGCACCCGGAGGAAACAATGCCACTAAATGAAAATAACTTCTGTTTTAAGAGGCCATACTGTACTTAACTAATTGTCAGATAAATATCACAAAACAGTTTATTTTTATATTGTATGTGTTCATTTAAATAATGTGTTTAAAACAACTGACCCTGAACAGATAACTTGCATATCAATAAATGTTATACATGGTGGATTCTGATGGCATTTAAAGTTCTTACTTTCAAATATTAGCTATCTATTATGTGTAGCACAGTACCTTGTAAAAGGATCTGCTTCTTGTGTCAATAAGATCCAACCTGATGCTAATATAATCAATGTTCGGTGATGGTGGATCTAGGTGCTGGTACCTGATACCCATCAGTAGAAAGTCTTCACAGCTGGTTTTTATGGTCTTTGGCAGTTTTTTCAGCCCTGGAATGCAGTCGCCAAGCTTGCACAATGGACTCATCTTCTGGTCTGGAAAATAACAATTAATTTATCTACTTTGCGTTCTTATACAGGGCTAAACATCCACTGCTGGAATTCATTGAACATTTCTTTAAAGGATAATTAAACCCAAGAACAAAAATGTTGCAGCATATAATCCTTAGATGTGATGGCTGCATTTGTTTCTTTTTTTTTTCAAGCTAAATCATTTTCAGCAATCACAAAAAATATCTGTTGATCTTGCCAATTCATCATTGCCCTTCAGGTCTGGATGGTATGGATTTTAATGGGAACTCCATGCAAGTAAAAAAAAATGCATGGGATCACCCAATTCCATATCAGATGCTTTGGGTCCCCTCACTCTTAAAACTCAAAGGCAATGAAAAAATTACTGCAAAAATGCTAGACAAAAATCTCAGATTTGACAAAATGTGGAAGTTGTGGGTTAACTATGCTATTTCAAGAAATTTCAATCAACACCTTTTCTCAGACACAGAACACAAAATAAAACCAGACCCAGTTCACTTTGGGAATAATATCCATTGTGCTTGATTTTTTTTTTGTTTGTTTTCCTTACTGGAGCTACTGAAGTAACTTGGTGGATGGTCTCCCCGTGGTTGCTCCTTCACAGGATCTCCAGTGACCAGTTGTCCATGAGCTGGCAAATGAGATTCTATAGTGGCCACTCGAATTGTGCACTCCAGATTCATTCGTTTTTCATAGTCTAAGGTCAATATGTTCTTATCAATAACATTTGATAGCCCATAAAATTCTGTTACTTCCAGTTTCTTGGGTCCCACGTTTATGATGTTACAGTCCGGTTCAACTAGCTTCACCCTCAATATAAAGTTTTCAGTAATGGTTACATTTTCTGTAAACCTGCAAAAATAGCATATTTATGTTTTTATTTAGATTTTGATACAAAATAATAGGACAATCATACAGTTCTCAATATTTGGTAACACGTTTCTTTCTGTATAATATACACTAATGATAATGAAAACTAAAGCTTTTGGGTGGTTTCTAATATTTAGTCAGTAAGCATAATTACTGGAATTATGAATATTCTGCTCTGTGTATTCGAGGAAAGTAAGGGTGCATCAACACTTTTGAATACACCCTGTCTGCAATCAGCTGCAAGAACCCCAGCAGAATTCTTGCAACTAGCTGCGAGTAGGCAGCCTCTGAAAGCAGTGGGCGGCTGCTGGTTCTTGCAGCTAATCAAATTTACTCTCATGTAATTGCTCAAGCCGTGAGCGAGCGATCAGTCTTGGATGTAGACTGCCTGCCTTTACTCCCCACAGGGGCGGACTGACTATTTGGTAACTCGGGCACTGCCTGAGGGCCCGGGGTCAGTAGGAGGCCCCATGAGATGCCCCTGGTACCTTTTTCATAGACTTTTTTGAGTTTGGGCAAGGACACAGGGGCCCCATGATCCCCTATTGCCCAGGGGCCCCATGAGTTGTCAGTCCGCCCCTGCTTAGGACCCTAGTTTCAACAGACAAGCCATCAAAACCAGCAACTGTAAAGCAGGATGGAAGATCGGACCTAGTGACAGCAGGGTATATTGGACTGCAGAAATCCAGGGTTCATTCATTCTGAAGGTTGTTTTTTTTTTTAAATAATAAACATGTTATACTTACCTGCTCTTTGCAATGGTTTTGCAGTGAGCAGCCCAATCCTTTTCTTTTTGGGTTCCCCGTTGGGGGTCCTGGCTCCTCCCCCCTGCTGAGCGCCCGCCATAGCAAGCCTCTTGCTATGGGGGGCACTTGAGCAGCCTGCTACCAAGCAGTGCTCCTGTGAATGAACATTGTCCATTCACACACAGAACACGGTCCGGCCCCGCCCCTTGCTCTCTCCTCATTGGTTCACTGGCTGTGACTGACAGCAGCGGGAGCCAATGGCTTCCGCTGCTGTTTGAGTCAATGCGCAAAAAGAGACCCGAGAGAGCAGCTGCTCTCATGCACATTGCTGGATCAAGATGGGGCTCAGGTAAGTATGGGGGGGAGCTGCATCCAGAAAGTTGTTCTACCTTAATGCATTGACGTAAAAAACCTTCTGCCTTTAAAACCACTTTAATATAATATAATAATTTTAGTGAATTATACAGCACAATGTCAGTGCACTTTATGTCTCATTTTTAGAATAATTAAAGCACTGTCAAAGATTTTCAATGTGCAAACAACGGAGTCACACCGACATGTTCCTTTAGGCTTCTTCCTAGTATTCACAAGTCACAGGTGCATTAATGGCACTTTCTGAATAGTACTCAATTAAAATACCTTTGCTTTGCCAAAATTTGTTCCCAGATTAGCGAAACACTTTAAATATAGCAGCAGTATACCACAGCAAACATACCACTAGAGCAGACTTTTTAGCAATGGTACGTCTCTGTTTAAAACACTGCACATGCTTAAGGAAGTACAAGTAGACTGTACACGTAATATTAATTCTGCATGTCTCTTACATACAGCATTTCATTTTGTGGCACTATATCAATGTTCATGTGAGTACATCCAGGGCTGACCTGTAAAGCCTGAGCATAACATCATCTTCATGTAAGATTGGGCAGCCATTGTGAACATATTGTACTTCTTTAGCCAGAAAATGACAATCAAATACCTAAAAAAAAAAGAAACATATCAAAGCAAATGATTAGCATAATACATGGAAAACTGTGTATAAGGATATGCATTGTCTGCATGTACATAAAGTACATTATTCCTAATTTGTACAACATAATATATAATGCTAGCATGCCCTAGGAAACATGTGAATTAATTGTAGGAAATAAGTCATGAGGTTACCCTAAGTATCCAATCACTTTACAGCTGACACATATTAGGTGAAAGTTAAAAAAAATATTTTCCTACTTTGTAAAACAGATTGGAAACAAAAGTTAAAAAGTTAAAGTAGATACCTAAATGGTTATGGATTACAAGGCATTTTCTTGTTATATTGTTTTTGTAAATCACCCATTGTCTTGTAACTATGAGTTAATGCATATCATTTCATTATAATGATACAAATTATTATGATAAAATGCAATTATTAGCTGATAATAATAAAAAATAGTTAAAGATGGTGTCAACTTATATTTCTTCTGTGCATTTTGACAGTGTGGTTATACCTATCAACAATGCTATTCTTGTCATGACAGATTTTCACAGCTGATGTTACCAGCGTTATCAAAACATCCAGTGTGCATGCGGACTAAATGAGGTGAATAATGCATAAAATCACACACTCAAATTTAGGATTTTCAAACTAGAGCTGTGGATTTACTTTTTTTGCCAGCAGGGGGCAGCAGTGCATTTTCCAATTTGTTGTTTGATGCTCCTGTAGCAGGGTTGTGACATACATGACTGTAAAGTGATATTAAGGTCAAAACTTGTCTTTGTTATTTTTAATGCAGACTGTAATACCTACAGCCTTTGCTGTTTTGGATGACATTTTCTTCTTTGCTGCTGAATCGTATGGTCCTGTTCAATAATACCCCTGGTTTCTGGTGCTAGGTGGCTCTTTTTCCTTGCAGGGTCTCTTAGAGCCCCTCTGGAGCCACCCTTGTGCTTGTGTGTGCATCCCCAAGAGAAGCCCTGACACTATGAAGCCACTGACATGCACAGGCAACCAGGGAGGAGTATATGGGGCATGTATGTGCAATAACTGTGGTTGCATTATGGGAAATGTCCCAAGGAAGGGAAAAAAAGATGGGCACACATGCAGTGGTATTGGTGACATGTAATTCTGAGAAGGGAGGAATAAGCAGAGCACAATCGTGCAGTGACCACAGTGGTAGTGGAATTATCAGATGTAGCCTTGAGGAGGGGGAACAGCAGGAGGCTCTGATGGTAAAGAGACAACATGTAGGCAAATCATTGCATTGTAGTGTGTAATAAGGGTGTGTACACCCTAAACTGATGCGGTGCAGTTTTAGAGACATTGGAGACTTCCACTACCTGACAAATAGTTATACTGTATCTACACACCACTTCCTAAAACTCAATCTATCCAAAACTGAGCTCATAATATTTCCTTCCCCACGTGCCTCTTCCTCTGATTTCTCGGTCAGGATCAATATGCCAGGGTGCTAGGGGTAACCCTGGATTCTGAACTATCCTTTCAGGCCCATATCCAATCCCTGTCCAAATCATACTGCCTCAACCTCCGCAACATCTCCAGAATACACCCCTTTTTAACCAACGATACCACAAAGCTTCAAATTCACTCCCTAGTTATCTCCCGCCTCGACTACTGCAACTCCCTCCTCATTGGCTTACCTTTATATAGGCTAACCCCCCCCCCCCCTCCAGTCCATCATGCATTCTTCTGCCAAGCTCATCCACCTTACCAAACGTTCAGTGTCTGCTACCCCTCTCTGCCAATCCCTCCACTGGCTTCCACTCGCCCAATGAATAAAATTCAAAATACTGACAACAACTTACAAAGCCATCCACAACTCTGCCTCCAGCTATATCCCCAACCTGGTCTCAAAATATCAACCAAATCGCTCTCTTCAATCCTCCCAAGACCTTCTGCTCTCTAGTTCCCGTGTCATCTCCTCCCATGCTCGCCTCCAGGACTTCTCATGAGCTTCTCCCATCCTATGGAACTCCCTACTCCAATCTATCCAGCTGTCTTCTAATCTATCCACCTTTAGATGATCCCTGAAAACCTTTCTCTTTAAAGAATCCTATCCTGCTTCTACCTAGTAAACAGCCATTTATTTCCTCCATCAGCTCATCCCCCCACAGCTATTACCTTTTGTATCACTCAACCCTTCCTCCTAGATTGTAAGTTCTAACGAGCAGGGCCCTCTGTTTCCTCTTGTACTAAATTGTATTGTAACTGTAATGTCTACCTTCATTTTGTAAAGCGCTGCGCAAACTGTTGGCGCTATATAAATCCTGTATTATAATAATAATAATACTGAAGTCTCTATTGGTGAAATCTCTGTCCTTGAGTTCCTGAGTCTTTATACCTATTTTGGTCATGCTATGGGGTTCCTGTTCTTTTTTTTGGATTTTAAATTTATTTTATATTATGGAGAATGGATCAGAAGCACTTAAACTTGGAAAATTAAGTGTGAACAACCAAAACTCCCATATAAGCAAGTACCAGGAATTAAGGCAGGGATATCTTGCTGCTGAAGTAATTAAGGCGTATTAAGAAACCAGAGGCTGACTCAGGCCACCAGTCCTTGCCTTATTTCTAAATGCTACCATCCAGGCACAATAGGCATTCATGCTGGTGGCCCTATGGAAAGGGGGAAGTGAATGTTAGGCCCCTGCCATGCTGACCAATTAACAGTTTTTAAGCTGCAGGTAATTTTGTAAGTTGATTAATGGCAGAGAAAATATACTGTATATGAAGGTTTATTTACTAAAAGCAAGGAAATGTATCCCAGAAAAAAGTGAATGTGGTGAAATTTCAAATTGCAAAACATACCCAATCACATTCATGAAAATGAAAAACAAAGAACAGTATTTTTGCTTGCACATGATTGGATGATTGAAGTCAGCAGAGATTAGCTTTTGGGATCTGCTAACCTTGGGATTGCCATTCTCTTTATTGAGCTAAAATATGGTGAAAGGCTTTTCATTGCAGCTTCATTGTGCCATTATCTTACAATATAGGCCTATTGCCTTGATCTTGGCTAAGCCTAATATAGAGTGGATCTAACCGGCTACATATTCATATTAGGTGGCATTTCTGCCCTCATTCAAGAAACCCTTCTCACAGCCTGGGTTTGAGAGTCCACCTACCAAATGTGAGAGTCACTGGTGTCCTTTGTGCTTCAGCAGTCTGAGCCCTGTCTACAGAGGGTGGATTCTTGACCTCCTGGTGAATGTTGCCTATTTAATGTTGGTCCAATCTAACCACCTTGACATTACCCCCTGAGGATGATTTATATTGAGAATTGAAATGTGTTAGGGTTGTTATATGTTATCATGTATTCATATGCTTCATGGTGGTTGTAGAAATTTTGTTATGAACCAAGCTTTTGTAATTGCATGTACGATGTTTTAACAAAATACTTTTCTAATAATATTTTCTATTTTTTACGTTTGTGTTTTTGTATTGGTGCCTTTAAAATCTCTCTTACTTGCTACCCCATGTTTGTTTACAGCAGAGATTCACCTCATTCACTAACCTCTGGGGAAAATTCTTTTGAAAAGTAAAGTGAAACTTCCTTTTGCAAAGCTTACAGTCTATCTGCCTTCAGAAAGATAGAAAAGTGCCAGCAGAAAACAAAGATTGATCGGTCCGTTGTTTTTTTTTTAATGTGTTTTGTTTTGTTATTTGTTAACTTCTTTGTCTGAGTATAGATCTATGTTTGTCCCAAGCATGTTTGAATCCACTTACTGTTGACTGGCTCACTACCTCTACTGGAAGTTTACTCCAAGCATCAACTACTCTTTCAGTAAAATATTACTTTCTAAGACTAACTTTGAACTTTCCTGCAGTTACTTTGAGGTTATGTCCCTGTGGTCTGGATTTTGGTTTCATATTGAAAATACTGCCCTCCTCAACCTTATTCACCCCCTTGATGTATATAAATGTTTCAATCATGTCTCCCCTTTACCTTCTTTTCTCTAGACTGTTCATATTAAATTCACAAAGTCGCTGCTGATATGTTTTATCCCCCCAGACCTTTCACCATTTTTTATCTTATCAATATCTTTTTGTTAGTGAGGTCTCCAGAACTGGACACAGTATTCTAAATTAAGTCTAACTAAAGATCTATATAGGGGAATCAGGACCTCCTTCCTCCTGCTGGTGATGCATCCTAGACAGGGGCGGACTAACCATTTGGAAACTCGGGCACTGCCCGAGGGCCCAGGGTCAGTAGGGGGCCCCATGAGGTGCCACTGGTACCTTTTTCATAGGCTTTTTTGAGTTTGGGCAATGACACAGGGGCCCCATGATCCCCTATTGCCCGGGGGCCCCATGAGTTGTCAGTCCGCCCCTGATCCTAGAATTCTATTTGCTTTCCCCACTGCCTAGCCACACTGTTTGCTCATTTTGCAATTATCTGAAATAAGTGCCCCCAAGTCCTTTTCCTCTGTAGTGCTGGCCAACAATGTACCCCAATGTTACTCTCTCAAGGGATTCTTTAGTATGCAGTGACATGCCTATTAAAGTCACTCTATGGATATGCAGTCAGACAGAGTTTATAATAACAACCTCAATCTTCTTAGTCTTACCTCCATTTACCAGTAACTCGGTATCCAGTTGGATATGCAGATATGACTGCACAAGGCAATAGGCACCAGAGTTAATCCCTGCACCTTCAGTAATCAAGTACTCAGTAACAGAGCTTGTCAGACACTTCTCTTCCTCTGCAATACAATTCTGTGTGCTGAACCTTGTGTTGAGTGGTGTGGCTGTTACCCAGCCCTACTAACAAGAGAAAGCTAAATGTGTATGGCTAGCCTTTGGGTTTAGTATTAGAGGTTCATTTTAAATGTTAAGGTCTGAATTTAAGGGATTACTAAGTTAAATGTTTGGGTTAGGTAGATGATTAGGGTTAAGTGTTGTTTGTGCAAATCATATGGCAATTACAGGTAATTTCAGACACTTTTAACTTGCTTTTTGTTTACACCAATAGCCATACAGATCAATGTAACCTTTAAAACGGTCGGTATCAGACTGCCTTGATTTGTTTTTGCAATTGGAAGTTGGTTTAAATGTTTGAAATTTCTTTGAAAATGTATGGTTTAGATTTTACTTCTGTGTAAGGTTTACTGTTAGGAAATAAGTGAAGGCTTAGAGATAAGTAAGAGGTTGCAGACATGGCTTGATACATTGGGGGAGATTTACTAAAATTGGTGCACTCAGAATTTGGTGCAGCTGTGAATGGTATCCAACCAGCTTTTAACCACAGCTTGTTCAGTTGGCATTGGCATTAAAACCTGGAAGCTGATTGGTTTCTATGCAAAGTTGCACCAAATTTTGTACTCTGCAGTTTTAATAAATTAACCCAAATTGATCTGCAATTATTATCAATGCCAAAAGCCCCCCTTGGAAATAACAATTGCCACTAACAAGAATTGATGACAAGAGTCATTTCAACCACTTTCAGCTTGCTTTTGATCCCCTAATGACTAAACAGACCAAAGCATCCTGTTGATGGTAGATGGTTTAAAATTGCTTTAAAAGGTAAGAATTTGAGTTTAGTTTAGAGTAAGAGTAAATAATAGGATAGGGTGAAGGCTTAGAGATAAGCAAGAGGTTGGAGACATTTCTGCACACAATAAGCTGGCTACAGATGGATCAAATTTGATCCATCTATTGCCGTTCCCATTCAAGAACATTCAATCTTAGGACCAACTACTATGAAATGGGCTTGTTTCAAAATTTGCTTCAGTCAGCACTGTAGCCAATCAGCTGTGTTGATGTCATAAGTCAGAGGAGAATGGGTAGAATGGATGCTGCTACATTCAGATGGTAGGGTCAAAATTTGGCGTAATCAACATGAAAGCATGGATTCATCCAGCCTTGGATCAATGGTTCAGGCTGGTGGTGATGGTGTAATGGTGTGGGGGATATTTTCTTGGCACTAGCAAGGTGTACCTAATAAAGTGGCCAGTGAGTGTATATGTTTCTTAAACAACAGCTTGTGTCCATATTAAAATAGGGTGATGTGTAACATATATTTCAATCAATTACTTCATAGTCCACTTGTGGATTTTGTTCTGCCATTCCCTTTCATTTCCTCATTTTGTATTTTTTTCTTCACTCCAGTATTCTTTTTTATACATTTGTGATATTGTTTATACTTACTCAGTAAACACTAATTTGGACACCGTGGGATACTGTACAGTGGGTATAGAAAAGAATCACCTTCCTTTCAAATGCATTCCACTTCTTAATAATATATTTCACTGCTTCTAGGCATGGATAAAGCCTTTGAAATTTTTTGCATCTCCTGACTTGTGCCTGTCCACAACTTTTTCCTGGAGATCTTTTGACTGTGCCCTGCCACCCAAAGCTGATTGTTTGTTTCAGTTGCATTACCAGGGACTGAAATGCTCCAGGAAAGCTCTTTTCATGCTGAGCTAATCAAAATGACCATGGCTTATCAGAGTTGAAAGTCAAATGAGTTTGTGTGCCATTGAGAAGGTGCTTAGCTACATCTGATTGAGTTTGCAAGTCATTTTTAGGAGTTCCTTTTTCGGACTCAGTGATTCTGTTTTTGATTTTTCTTTTCTGACATGTTGGAGTTATATCATTTACTTGGATGCTATAAGTTGCACTGAGTAAGTACAGCTGGATAATACAGAAACAACAACAAAATGTGATTATTTTAAAGGGGTGGTTACAGGGGCGGACTGACCATTTGGAAACTCGAGCACTGCCCGAGGGCCGGGGGTCAGTAGGGGGCCCCATGAGATGCCCCTGGTACCTTTTTCATAGGCTTTTTTGAGTTTGGCAAGGACACAGGGGCCCCATGATCTATTTACCGGGGGCCCCATGAGTTGTCAGTCTGCCCCTGGGTGGTTATTATTTTCTTTACCCACTGTACACACTTACATTATTTTACACTGACAAGCTGTCTTAGCTTTCAAAAATGTTTTAATTGCAATCAGTACTGTGATTTAGACACCATTGCCAAAGCCAAGTCACTGATGTCACTTTTCTCCACTGCTGATAAGTAATACAACACTTGGGTGTCCTTTTATGAAACTGAGATCAGCAACGATCCTAGGGATCTTTGATCTCAGATCATTAGTGGTTTAGGAAACAGAAATGATCAGCGGAGAACATGTTCTCCACTGATCATCTCAGCACACAGATGGCCAGTATATGAAGGAGCAATGTCAGCCCTTCACTGGCGATCTGTGTTCTCCTTCCAGATTCTCCAGCCCAGAGCTGCAGAATCAGAGGAACTGCAAATGAAGCAGCGATAATTTACCACTGCTTAGTAAACGGTGTTTTACTGATCTCTTACTGTAATCTCGCAAGATTACAGTAACAGCAGTCGTTTTCTAGCTTTCAAAGCATTTGTAGATTGCTTCTCTCCGCATTCGGAGATCTGATCTACACCGCTTCAAAAAAAGGCATTCAGAGAAGAACTCTCTCCTCTGAGAATGCTGGAGAACTGAGCAGCGGCCATTTACCGCTGCATGATAAAAGTACACCTTGGTCACAGAATTGTTCCGAAGCTGCTAACTGGAAAGTAAAGCTTGATCACCATACTAATGAAGTCATCACTACTCTTCACCTCCTGTCATCTAACTCCTGGCATTACATTGATAGTACCGTGCACTGCAGAGGAGCCTGAATGGCTAACCTTACTGTCTCTTCCTCCCTGTGCAGAAGATTACAGAACACTAATAAAAGCAGATTCATTACCTATACTAGTTGTATTAAAAATACATTTGATTATATCTGATGACTACATAACTGGATTAGGTAGTGATCACATTTACCTGAAGTTTAGATTTAAATGTGAATCCTGTACCCTAAAAGCATGGTGTATTACATTTGTAAAGCAACAGTTTTAAACTCACATAATGTAACAAAATGTACCTGTGGAGACAGCTTTCCAACTCTTTGTGTTATGGGTTCACTAACAATGACTTCCACTTTGCAGGCATCTTTCTCTTCGGGAATGGAAAATTGTAGATCTTCTTCCGATAGGTAGCTGCTTTGTCCTTTCATCACTGTGATCCCATTATTTATTTTGATAAAAGATGAGTTCAGAAACCTTAAAGTCAGCAGTATTAGAGCAAATGAGGGATATAAGTGACATCTAGAACAGGGATTCATTTTATCTCTGGTAATGTGTCCAACATCCAGTTCCTTCATTAAACAGCTTTTCTTCTTTTAGGATTATTTTACACTGTCCGGCATTGGTGATTGTTCAGTCATCTGCCCAACATGATGAGCTGTCTCTTCTTCCAAAATCTGTACAACGGGCTCTTTCAAGGAGTTCTGGAGCTTTAATAAAACTCGATGAAGAATCCTGACAACGCTCCACATTAATATGCTTCTGATTTTCTAATCCTGCAAACTGAGAGAATGCAAGAAGGAAATTGACTGAAAACTGACTAACAAAAACCACATCAAGAGCAAACATGCCATAGACATGGGGGGTTTCTGCATGTGTAGCTCTTCCTTTTATTTATTTGGGGTTTTTTTTTCTAGTGGTTATACTACATTGACTTGTGTCTTTTCCAACACAACTATGTAACTTGGGATGACAATAGTTCACTGTTCACTTTATCTCCTCCTCCTCTCCCTGGTTTGCAGAACAGGTATCTAGTCTTGATAGGTACTCGCTCCCATTTCTATTGGAATCGCCTAGGCAATCCCAGCCGAAGTCGTGGCCCCCCCCCCCCCCCCGGCCTGCAACATCCACACAGCTCACAGGACCCAGGAGCCTGTGGGTTCATGGGTTCATTCACAGAACGCAACACGACTCACACCACAAGGTGTTATAGCCGACTGCCCACAGTAAGCATGGAGGCCCCAGGCACCCAAAAGCTGGTAAAGAATCAGCCTGGGTGAGTACAGCACTTGATCCCTAAGCATGTAAGTGTCTTTTTATTAAAAGTCAGCAGTTACACTATTTGTAGCTGCTGAATTTTAATTTTTTTAATGCAGGCTAAAAAATCACTTTAAAGTAACAAACAGTATGGAGGTGTAAAAGATTAGGATAAACCTTTAACATGTCACAAAAACCTTCACAGGGTCTACCTGAACATAACTTTCACCTTTACAGTATAAAGTTTACTACTAAATGACATGTGATATTTAAAGAGACTCTGCCACCAACTTACAAAACTACAGTAAAAGCAGAAAAAAATAAGTATTTTAAATTCTTACTTGCAGTGCTTTTTCTCTATATCAGTGTTTCTCAACCTTTTTTCAGTCAAGGCACCCTTTACAATTATGGACATTCTCAAGACACCCTCTAAAATTAGGGACAGTCTTGAGGCACCCCATTCTATAATGTATAAAACGATTCTAATAGTTTTACATAATGCATCAACATCTAGACACATAAGACACCCAATGTTAGAGGTGATTTATTCTTCCAAATCAAATACACTTTTGCACACTGGTACTGACTAGTATTCCAATGTTTCTCCAAGTTTTTCTCCATCATTGAGCTGATGTGATCCCAGCGGTGACAGAGGGACAGGACAAGGATGCTGTGCAGATGACCAATGTCCTCCTTATCAACCGATGATGTCACTGGTTGTTGGGATTGCAGTAGCTAGAAGGTCGTAATGGTGCACAATGAAAATCCATGGCTTTGTGTAACTAAAAGGTAGGCTTGTTCCACCACTCACTTGTACACAATTTTTGGGCAATTTTTAGGCATTTTGCCAAGGCACTCCTAAAGAGACCTGGGCACCCTGGTTGAAAAAGGCTGCTCTAAAAGATAAACACTTAGGGACTACTCAGAGATGAGTCAATTTCCAAACCACCCTCCACTCCTCCCTACATAACCTCTTATGTAGCAGTCAGGGAGAGAGTGAAGGGGATTACTATAGTGTGTCTTCTGGGGCTGCTGACATCACATCCAATATTTGTAGTAATTTGCATAAAACATGGTAAATGAAGATATAATCTTATGGAAAGATTTTTGTTGAAATGAAAGATGTGATGTCAGGGTCTCTTTGAATTAATATCAAGCTATTTAGCAAATACAGAGTGTAATTAGAAGTGCACTGATAATATTACAAAAAGGTTAATACGCAATGGGGTTGCTTTACTAAAACTGGAAAGTGCAAAATCAGGTGCAGCTCTGCATAAAAACCAATCAGCTTCCAGGTTTTATTATCAGAGTGTAATTGAACAAGCTGAAGTTAGAAGCTGATTGGCTACCATGTAGAGCTGCATCAGATTTTTGCACTCTCCACTTTTAGTAAATCAACCCCATTGTGTATTAACCCAGACATGTCCATCAGATTGCCAGACAGAGAAGCGTGGTTCATCACTCCAGAGAACACGTCTCCACAGCTCCAGAGTCAGAGTGGCGGCATGCTTTGCATCCACTGCCTCCGATGCTTGCATTGCACTTGGTGATGTAAGGCTTGGATGCAGCTGCTCGACCATGGAAACCCATTCCATGAAACTCTCTACGCACTGTTGTTGTGCTAATCTGAACACCACATGAAGTTTGGAGGTGTTTAACTATTGACTCTGCAGACAGTTGGTGAATTCTGAGCACTGTACAATTCAGCATGCACTGACCCCGCTCTGTCATTTATGTGACCTACCACTTGGTGGCTGAGTTGCTGTTGTTCCCAGTTGCTTCCACGTTGTTATAATACCACTAACAGTTGACTGTGGAATATTTAGTAGCAAGGAAATTTCATGGATGGACGTATTGCACAGGTGGCAACCTATTACGGTACCATGCTTGAATTCACTGAGCTCCTGAGAGCGACCCATTCTCTCACAAATGTTCATAGAAGCAGTCTGCATGCCTAGGTGCTTGATTTTATACACCTGTGGCCAGGGAGGTGATTGGAACAGCTGAATCCAATGATTTGGAGGGGTGTCCCAATACTTTTGGCAATATAGTGTATGTATAATATATAATCTGAACAATAAAATCTCTTTTATATATACAGTACTGTGTCCTTAACTGAACTGTATTAATGTTCTGTTTTACTGGATATCTGACTGTTTTCTGCTATGCAAGGACATTAAGATGTGTAAGAAATGCATTGTTCAGCTGTCACACTGATTGTTACAGTTGCAATTATGGCAAATACAAATTTCCTAAAAAAATAAAGTTACCTAACACCAGCTCCTAAGTGCAGACACTATGCTGTGCCAACATATGTTTTTCATTGCTTATTTTGTTTTTTATGTGGTTTAGAATCCTCCTGACTAGGCTGAATGCAGTGTGTCCAGTGCCGGATTTATGAAAGGGGCAAAAGGGGCCACTACCTGAGCCCCCATGACAGAAGGAGCCCCTCTCTATGCAAAACTTATATAAAATATACATTTATTTATATTTAAAATAATAATAATAAAATAAAATAATATGTATCATTTAAAAAATTACTTTCTTTTATTAAATGTATCTTGGGAAGCAATATTTTTTCCAGCCACCATCTGTAAATATTCAATAATATAAACCCCTGCGCTGAATGCGTGCTCAAATATAACCCAAAAATAATATATTATCATCATTTTGTGATGATTAACAATGATAAGTGAATATCAATCACTGCTGCCACGTTACATACAATAATTAATAATATAAAAAACAAAATATATAGTGGCGCTGTGAACAAATAATGCACAAAGCACCCTCTACAGTGATGTTGTGAGCACTGAATCAAAACTACAACTTATTAACCATCATTCATAATATAATATAAATCCATCCACTACTGTGAAACAATAAAGTCCATCAAATAATGTGAAAGTCACTTTCAGTGCTTCAATCCTCCTGTTACTTGGTATTCCAAACCAAAATCACCACGTGATTGAGAGACAACATTCCCTTTTGGGCATGCACTTACCAGACCAATATGCCTCCCACTCTCATGGTTGGCATGTATCGCTTGTTAAATCTCCAATTGCAGTATTGCTGTGTGAACTTCATCCTTATTCCTCTCCACTAGGCATCGCCATCATGAACGAATAAAAAATATTCTCCAATGGCACAGTAACCAATGCTCTACGTTTTATTCAATATGTTTAAAAATCCACTCACAAAGTGTAAATATTAAAATGCTTATCATATTCCAATGAATTGACATCAGATATAAGTGTCGTGCTCTCACCAACGCCAGACCTCTCAAAATGGAGCTCACATGCCACTTCCGGTTCCGGCTCCTGGCGTCACTTCCGGGCACTGCACAGCCTCACCCTGATGGGTTTTGTCACTTCCGACTTAGTCATAAGGATGGCTGTACTACGCGGCGACTATCTCTATATACTTTCCTTCATGGACGCTATTGGTCAATCTTTATCACTGGGTGGAAAGGTCTCATGACACGCCTATGTAAATGGAAATCTCACAGTATGGATATCTCACCATATACTGCTGGAACCAAATCCAGTGAATATAATTAACCTATAAAGACAAACTCCTATAATGGGATAAATGGATACTAAATGACATTTAACACTACCCTTTGTTCTTACTTAGGGGCAATAAGGGAATGTATACAGTGATTACAATCACTAAAAGATTTAGCAGTCGATTCACTATCAAGAGAACATTTCAACACAAATTAAATACATGTCAGATAAAAAAAAATATTATAATAATGATCAGAAATTAAATTCAGCTAATATAATTAACATCAAGTACATACACTACCTCTTAAAAACCCAACCTATGACCAAATTCCCATGGTATTATCATTTATTCTTTCAAGTTGGTGATGCCTGGTGGAGATTTAACAAGTGATACATGCCAACCATTAGATCGTGAGGCGTGTTAGTCTGGTGAGTGCACACCCAAAAGGGAATGTTGTGTTACAATCACGTGGTGATTTTGGTTTGGGATACCAAGTAACAGGAAGATTGAAGCACTGAAAGTGACATTCACATTATTTGATGGACTTTATTGTTTCACAATAGTGGATGGATTTATAATATATTATGAATGATTTTTAATAAGTTGTAGTTTTGATTCACTGCTCACAACATCACTGTAGAGGGTGTTTTGTGCGTTATTAGTTCACAGCACCACTATATAAGTTGTTTTTTATACCATCTGTAAATGTTTTTACTCTGGACTGGTATTCTGTATCATTTTTTAAAAACGAAAATTGGCTGCTCAAGTGAACTACACATAGAATCATACAATGCTATGACTGTGTGTGTGTGTGTGTGAGGGTGTGTGTATGCGTAATCTCAGAATAACATTGTGTCATGCATTTTAAAAATGTGTGACTGTCACTGTAAACCAATTCTGTGTATAAGGGGCCCCCTGAACCTGAATTGCCCCAGGCCTGCCAAGGTCTAAATCTGGTCCTAAGTGTGTCACCTCTCTGTTGATTGTTCAAGTGCTCTACTGAATAGTGGCACATGGGGTCATACCCAAGCTCCAACGTTAGAGTGCTCTATATAAAGTGAGGTGTCCCTTTCCAGGATCAGCACAGAAGTCGATTTAAAAAGACAGTGTAGGGGGCGCTCGTGAGCAGCAGCCAGGATGGCTGCCTTTTGAATTTCTCCCTCGGCCGCCGGACACATCGGCCGATTTCTGACCCTCGGGGGGGGTCCCCCTGCTTGCTCGCTGGCCCCTTGTCCTCCAGGTGCCCCAATGGGCAAAAAAACATCGGCTGCCCGCGCCTCCAGCACCCGGCGGGCCGCGCCGGAATTTGCAGCCTTCCCGCGAGTTTGCGGCTCCCGCCAGAGGCCGCAAATGAAGCCATGGCCTCGATTTCGGGTCCCCCACCGCCGCTACCCGTGGATTCTAGCGGTATGGAAGACCTGGCAGCAGAGACATCCCTGAAGTCTCCCATTCCATCCTTGTGGGATGCTGAGCTCCTGCGCCGCTTCAAATCCATGCTGCAGGCGGAACTGTCCTCCGCTACCTCCAAGCTGGCCGACCGTCTTTTGCGAGAAATTTGGGAGTTGGGCAACCAGACGAACAATCTCGAGGATAGAATGGACGCTGCGGCCACGGTCACTGAAAATCATGAACAGGATTTGTGCGACCTCAAGAAAGAATTGGCAGACGCAATGCTATGGCTTGAGGGTTTCGAAAACCGTTCCCGCCGTAGCAATTTGCGGCTAAGGGGCATCCCGGAAACGGTCGCAGATCTCACTTCCACCGCTACTGCTCTGTTTCAGGAGCTGACGCCCACTATCCCCATTGATCGGCTCGAATTTGACCGCATACATCGTGCATTGGGCCCCAGACGGCCGGATGGGCCCCCGAGGGACATTGTCATCAAGTTTACTTATTACCACACTAAGGAAACTATCCTCTTGGTGGCCAGAAACAACCCTGATCTCAGCTTCCAGCAGCATCGCTACCAGCTCTTCGCGGACCTCTCCCAGACCACTCTTCAGAAGCGCCGCCAGTTGAAGTCCTTCACTTTGGTCCCGGTGAAACGCAGTATTAAATACGCATGGGGCTTTCCATTCTGCCTCAGCTTCACCCAACTGAGCGCGACTTTACATTCTATTCCAATCCTCATGACAGTTTTTGTAGGATAAACCATATATTCATGCATGTTCAGCAGTTTCCCTTGGTCCGGCGGATCACTATTCCCTCCTCACCCTGGTCGGACCATGATCCCTTGGTACTCCTCCTTGCCCTCTCTGGGTCAGAACAGCGCCCTTTTCATTGGCGCATGAATGACTCTTTATTGACCACTCAGACTACCTGCCAACAAATAGAATTTTTCTTACGAACATACCTACATACAAAACTCGGGATCGGTCTCTCCGGCTGTGCCCCTACGGGAGGCGCATAAGGCCATGGTGCGGGGTCATGTTATACAGCTGGCGGTGGTCCAGAAGCGGGAGTGGGAGCACCGACTTTTGGAGCTTCATTCTCTCCTGGCCTCTGCGGATGCGCGTTGGAAGTCATCTCCATCCGCGGCCCATAAACGCGCTCGGGATGCTCTGGCGGCAGAGTTGGACCTACTTGCCTCTTCGGAGGCAGAACGGGTCCTGCGTTGGACAAAACACAAATTTTATTCCTGTGCTAATAAGCCGGGCCTGATGCTGGCCAGGAAACTCAATTCTGTGGGGAAACCCCATAAACCGATCTGCGACTTCCCACAGGTGGCTGTACTTCTAATCCCCAGCAGATTGTTTCCCGTTTCTCAGACTTCCTTTCATGCCTCTACGCTAAACCAGATCCCTTCCCCGTGGCTCAAGCAGAGGCATTCTTTCAAGATCTCCGACTTCCTGGGTTATCCGAGGCAGCACAGGTGGCCCTCAACGCTGGTGGCACCATATCGGAAGTGCTCCAAGCTATCAAATCTATCCCATCCACCGCGGCCCCAGGTCCCGACTGCTTCTCTGGTCTCTATTATAAGAAATTCTCAGCCTTGTTGGTGCCCTTTTTGGCTGACTATTTTAATGAGTTACTCCAGGGCTCCTTTCCCTCTCCAGATGCACTTAGAGCGCATATCGCCATGATTCCTAAGACGACCAATGATGTACAGGACCCTCAAGCCTTCCGGCCCATTTCTCTTCTTAATGAAGACCTGAAGATATTGGGCAAGATCCTTAGTTTTCGCATCAATAAATATTTCTCGTAGCCTGGTCCACAGGGACCAGGTAGGGTTCGTCCCTGTGAGGCAGGCGGGGGATAACGTTCGTAAGGTGGTCCATCTTATACATTTTCTGCAACAGAGGAAAATCCCGGGATTCTTACTGTCCTTAGACATATATAAAGCCTTTGATTCTCTATCCTGGGAATATCTGCAGTTTGTGCTGTCTCGTTGGGGTTTTGGGGATTGTATTCTTTCTTGGATTCAAGCCTTGTATTCTTCTCCTTCGGCCTCCATTAAATACACTGGGTATTTATCATATCCCTTTCCTATTGGGCGAGGGACGAGACAGGGTTGCCCCCTGTCCCCGGTGCTCTTTGTCCTGGCGCTTGAACAACTGGCTTTAGCGCTCCGGACCGATTGCAGTGTATCGGGGGTTCCGTACGTGGGACAGGAGTTCAAGCTGAACCTTTTTGCGGACGATGCCCTCCTGACTCTTTCTAACCCCCTGACAATGGTTCCTAATTTGCAACAGGTTCTTGAGCGCTTCTCCTTGATTTCAGGTCTCCGTATTAACTCAGATAAGACTGTCACTCTCAATATTACTTTGGCTTCAGATTTGGTTTTCGCGCCTACAATTCCACTTCCCTTACAAATGGGCTTCCTCTTCTCTTGAATACTTAAGCATTTGCTTGACCCCCACCTATGACTCCTTGTTTGCTGCAAATTATTATCCATTGCTTGGCTCTCTATCTTCTCTTATGCATTCTTGGCAATTTCCACACCTGTCTTGGATAGGACGGGTTAATTCGGTGAAAATGACCATCTTGCCGAAATTGTTATATTATTTTCGCACACTCCCAGTGCGGGTTCCCCCTCATTTTCTTCGGTTGCTTCAGGTGAAGTTTATACGTTTTATCTGGGCCGATAAGCACCCCAGAGTATCCAGAAATACGCTCTTTGCTCATAGACTCCAGGGTGGTCTTGGGGTGCCTAATGTAACTAAGTATTATCAGGCGAGCCAGATTACCCTGCTGTGTATGTTGCACGCCTCTTCTGATGTTCCCCTCTGGGTCCTGTTGGAACTACCTAATTGTGCCCCTAACGCAACGTCGACGCTTCTATGACTTCCCCCTGCCCTGCGCCCTATGGCACTGAGTCCGATGTTGCTCCATGGCTTACAAGTCTGGGACTCGGTACGTTACTCCAGTGGCCTGATGTCACCTTTTCTGCCTTTGCTCCCAATTATTAACTACCTTCTTTTCCCACCGGGTTTAGATCACCCAAGGGCGTTTTCTTGGTACCTTCAATTGCGGCACTGGCTGCTCTCACTTCAGGGCACTTCTGCTTTCCCGTGCCAGAAATCTGCCTTTGAACAGCTTTGCCAGCAGTGTCCGGGCACCCCGGGCCTTATATCCCTTCTTTATGCAGCTCTGAACAGGCGCTCGTCGCATACTTCTCTTTCATAGGTTGTTCAGTGGGAATAAAAAATATTTTTAAAGGGACAATACCCGAAACCTGGTAAATTAATAAAAACCATTGAAATATAAAAAAGACAGTGTAGAGACTGTATACTGCAGACTGTTAAGATCTGATGTTAGCAATTATACATTAATTACGCTTTCACTTTATTCATAACACCAAATGTTGTAGAGAGTACCAGTGTCTGGTTTTTCATTTGTAAAATGGTAATAAAAAATATTTTTAAAGGGACAATACCCGAAACCTGGAAACTGCTCGATTGCTATATACTTGTAAAGTTGTCGAATGTAAAAATGTTCTGCCTTTGCTAAAAATGTACTCAGACCTAACCCAACAGGTTATTTATATAAATAATGACCATTTATAAATGACCATGTGAAATCTGCTCCACTGGGGTGCATATGAGTTATATGAAATCATTTAGTAAATTGAACCTACTAATGTCCTTCACAAACTCAGATATCCATTCTTGGGAGACATTTTCCGTTCAAGCATGTCCTCAAACTTAAAAGTACAGTGAATACACTGAAATTATTAACCAATTACAAATTAGACACCAAATAATCAAAATGTGTACTTTTATATAACTTGCCCACATCTGTCATTAAAACATAAATACACATCATGTAGCAAGTGGTGATTAGTGACTTTCATCTCCAAAAGTGGTACTAAGGTGAGAAGATCTCATGAGGTGTTTACAAGCACTACTTCCTCAAGTGCCTGAAGCTATGTCTTAATTGGCATGGTAATGACCTTTCATTGAGCCATGGGAAGGACCTTTTGTTGTGAAAAATAACTATAATTATGTACTCTTAAAAGACATGCCTCTTTGGGGGGAAATCTTTAACTGAGAAGGAACATACTCATATCGATAGGTAAATATACAAACATAGCAATGCAGATGCTCTGCAAGCCAGGTTTTATTGGGGAATTAGTTTAAGAATATGAGTTTTCTTAAATGCATGCTAAACAGATATTACCTTTTCCTAATAATGTCTAAGGTTCTTATATTTATGGTTTGCATAGAGGAATGTTATAATTTCAGTTGACAGCATTAGGTACTGCTATTAGCTACTTTATTAGAAACACAACATCTGTTTTTTTGAGGTGACTACTACATCATTAAAACTCTTGTCTCCGTAAAAAATGTACAGATTATAGACATTGAGCAGTGAGAAAAAAAATGTATAGAAAGACATTATTTAAAATATTGTTTAAAGGTTACATTTCTATAAGATTGAATCATATGATACACCAGGGGTCTCCAAACTTTCTAAACAAAGGGCCAGTTTACTGTCCTTTAGACTTGAAGGGAGACGGACTGTGGCCTTTGTTAGTAAAAATTGTCCTAGCATCAGTTGGAGTAAACAGTAAACAGTGCATCATTGGCATTAGGAGGAGGAATAGTGCTCCACTGCTGGTATCAGTGGAAGGAATAGTGTTGGAGTCAAAGGAAGAAAAAGCACCCCATTGTTGATGTCAGTAACAGGAATTATGCCCCATTATTGTTGTCAGTTGAAGGAATAGTGTCCTGTATCAGTGGAAGGAAAAGCCCCCAAGGACAAGATAAGGCAAATAAAGGGCTATGGCCCCTGGGCCACAGTTTAGAGAGTCTTGTGATACACTAATGTGAGTGTGCATAGATACAGCTTAGGTTAGCGTGCATGGGCATTTTTTTGTTGATGGGGTTTCAGTTGCAGTTACGGTGAATAATAGTACTGCTCATGTAGCTCATATTGTAAGTGTCCATACTCATTGGGGTTGATTTATTTAAGGCAAATAGACTGTTCAGTTTTAAAGATAATATCCTTTTGTAAGGGAATTTTCCCTCAGCTTAGTAAATGAGATGAAGTTCTGCTGATGTCCATTATCCAAACATGTGGAAGCAAAAATACAGTGTTTTTTTAATTTTTATTGATTTGCGTATTCTTTGCAATGTGAATTTTCCCCTTATTCACTAAGCAAATTAAAATTTCCTTTGCAAAGTAAAAATGTCTTGCAAAGTAAACAGCCTATTTGCCTTTAGCAAATCAACCCCCTTGTATCAATCAATGGGGTGTAGTAACATAAGAAACTGGAATCAAAGCTACCTTGCTATAATCCTCATCCTTGTCAAAGTTATTGCCCAATATTGTTGTCAATGGTAAAAGCCAAAAATATGGAAAAGTGGTAGTTAGAGTTTAGGCTTGCATACTTCCAATTTTGTAGAGACTTAGCAACCAGGCCAATCTAAGAAAAGCAAATATAGATGTACCTGTGAGGTAATAACCACTAGAAGTGGTAACCTAGGTAATAGATGATCTGCCTTAAATGCACAAAAGACAATCGTGTCCCAGGTGACTGCTCATCACACAGCTGACTCCCACACTTCCAGCTACTTGGCTGAATACCGTTTAGTTGATGGGTAACCCAAAAATGAAATTGTTGTGCTTTGTACATGAGTGGGGGGACCTTATAGGGTGATAACATTTGTATATTGTATATAGCTTTATTGTTCTTTAAATCTTACCCTAAAATTGTGTTTCCTTGGGTTTATTTTCTATTCTTTTACTTCTGAATAACCAGCCAAAAAAGTGAAGGGTTTGAATAATTGGTGAAAGCTAGGCATCCCTTCCAGGGAGAATCACCTCATTTTTTTTCCCCAGAACGCACTTACAAAAAGACTTCAGACTTTTACTTAAAAGTTAGCGCAAGCCTAGGCTTTTGCATCCTCTCCAGACCATAAACTCACCTTTGTTTCACTCTTCCACTACTGCTCCCTTTAACTACCATGATCGAAGAATGAAAGTCCTGTGTAAGCTGCAAGTCACTCAGATCAGAGCTGTATTTTCCTGAGCTAAGGCAAGGGTAATACACTTAAAATTCAGTATACAAAATATTTATATGGTTCAAAATTTTGCAAGTAGGGTAGCCTTATAGCTTAAACAAACAACTGTGCCACAGTGGCAGCAGCTAATTAGGTCAGTGACAGTTTGCCTTAGAGCTCATTTACTGATTGTATAGACATTAACAACTATTGTTTGCTGCATTTCTGTAATAGAATTGAACAATGTAAGCAGTTATTGCATGTTGGTTAATTATAATATTTTACACAATTTGTAAAGATGTGTCTGGGCCTTTAGTTTAGCTACCATCATGTATACCAGTGCTCTCCAAACTGCGGCCCTTTGCTTGCTTTTATCCGGCCCTTGGGGCACTATTCCATTGACACCAAAATGGGCATAATTCCTGACACTGACACCAACAGTGGGGCACTATTACTCTCATTGTAACCAATAATGGGGTACTATTCCTCTCACGGGCACCAATGATGGGGCATATTTACCGATGCCAGGAAATTTTCTACTCCTACTGGCGACAGCCTGACCCTTCTGAAGTCAGAAGGACAGTATACTGGCCCTTTGTGTAGAAAGTTTGGAAACTGTATGTATACCAATTGTCACGGGTAAAACGTTTTTCTGAGTCCTGCCTTTTTCAGCAGAAACATGACTACACTGGTTTCACTACACTGTAAAATAGGCTGTTTTGTGTGGAATTTTGTAAAGAGAATGTAGTGTTTTAAAAGCAATCTGCCATTTCACAAAAAACCTGTTTCTAAGCGATCATATTTCCCTGTCATAAAGCCCATTTTTCATGGCCATAGAAGAGATAGACCGTGTTCTTTCCCATGACTAACTTGCTCAGCATGGGATAATATTAGCCAAACAATCAGGAATTCAAGGAGAGATTAAGATCTTAATTCTGACAATACATTTGCCTTGATAACCTCAGCTCTTTACATTTAATGTCTTCCACATGTTGAAAACTGGGTGGCATTAAAAAGAAAATGGAAATGAGCAGTATTTGGCTAAATCATTTGTGTCATATATAGTTGGACTTGTTGTTTTGGAGCTTTTGGTACTTTCACTTTTTACATGCTGTAGTTACCACAATGATAAAAAAAATAATGATAAGTAGACTTTAGATCATTGTTACACCAGAGATCCATAGCCTGAAAAATAGCAAAATTGAGAACTGTTTAAAGAAAGTTTTATGTCAAAAATTTGTGAGCATCAGCCCAGAAAACGACTGTAAAAAGTATATGTCGACCAAAAACAAGTTTTGCATAGAATAGAGAAGGATTATCCTTTTGCTTTCTGTGGCTTAGTCGCTTTTGCGTTCTACATCTCAGTTGGGAGATTTCCATTTACTCCCTGTCATGGAAACGCAACCTAATATGAAAAAATATCTTCAAATTATACACAATTCCTCACTTTAGATAGTTGGCACCTGAACAGGTATCCCCATTGGAGGGATTTCCCTCACTTCTCGCTCTGATGACAAGAGGAAAACAGACAGCAATAAAAAACTGAGTATGTGACACTAGCCCTTCCTTGTGATCCATTCAATCAATCAAGGTGACTAGCTACAGTGAGGCTGCTCTCATATGGCAGAGCAATCTCCAAAATAGGGTCCCATAAGAAGTCCAAAAAGTTAGAAAAGAAGTGAAAGCACCAAACCAATTTTTGTAGTGTGAAGAAAAGATTCTAATTACATTTTGCAAGAACAGAATAAAACAGGCAACTCATTTCAGATGTTTAGGCTCTCTCCCTTCAGCAGGGATTTGATGCTGTTTAACCTTAATTACACTGGACTCAAAAGAATGGCTATGGTGACCACAGTTTATTTGTGGTAACCCCACCTCCCTTCATGGGGTTGTAGGACCTTCTCTTATTTTTCTCTTGTTCTCCTCTATTTTTATTTTATGTTACAGGCCATTTAAAATCCTCTCTGGAAAATTCTTAGCTTTTCAGTGGTGTGGAGATTCAAGTTGTGCGATGTTGTGGGCTTTTGGAATCATGTCAAAAATATGACTTTTATCAAGACATAATGTTACATAGCAAACAGCTCAGCAGAACCGGATGTTAAGAGTTAATTTTGTCTTGGTTAAACCTTCAAGAATTCTAGTTAAAGAAACTGAAGAGAACAGGGAATTAAGACTTTTCCAAGACAATGGGATTGTTTAAACTGTCAACAAGGACCATTTGTATATGGAAGTGAGGAGAATGCATCTACAGAAAGTCAAACACATAGGACTCTGACTTGTAAACATTTCAACAATAATGAGACGGGAACTCAACTGTTTGAAAGCTTAACTAAAACCTGTAGAGTGTGATGAACCAACAAACCTCTGAAACTATTACTATCTACTATTGTTCACCAAGGGTGAAAGCATTAACAATTGTTTACCATAAGCCCAATACAAGGGCCATGCAAATAGAGAGTTTTTTCCCTACACAGAGAAAAATGTTGATGCTGAAACCAAGGGGTGAAATTCAGGACATTTAAGTTTAAAAGTTCACTGTATATCATTACAAAAATGTACTACAAAAACAGATTATAAATAAGATGTCATAGACTTTAAACACCACTAAATACTCAGCAATGGGAACTATATATCACTAACTTGAGTATTGAGATGATGGGAAGTAAGATGTATTATAAACTAGCATTAGTTACATGCATTATCAGGAAACAAACAGGATGGTACTTCAAGGAGGAATAACCTAATATACACCTATATTCCATGGTCCCTACTTAGAATAATATAGGTATCACTGCTATATCTGGAAAGAGCCGTATATTTTATTCCTGAAATTACCTGAAGATTCCACCCAAGGTATGAGTCATCTCCAATACTCACATTGTTCTGTGATACATGACCGCCACCTGGCGGGCAGGTGAGAAATAGCTTATGTACACACATTTCTCAATTAGCCAATCAGGAAGCCTGGTGGGAAGGTATCTTAGAACAATGGACTAGTGGATATAAAAAGCCCATGTGTTGTAAAAAAAAAAAAAAAAAACCTCATGAAAAAGAAGAACCCTCATAAGACCTCATGGAAAGACCTGACATCTGAAGAAGATCTCTGCTGAAATAACTACTCTTCCATCTTTTCAAACTTCCTAAAACTTTAAACCTCTAAACTTATAACTTCCTACATTCTCCCCTATTGAATCTATCACTTGCCTATATATCAGTCTAAAGGCGTTCCACTGCCAGCTAAATCCACGGGAGAGTTGCCTAGTCTGACGTCCGGGTGTGGTGAGATGTTTATTTGATGTTGTATTAATTATTTCCTCTGTTGTGTAGAATCATAAAATTACCTTAGTGTATTACAACAATATTGGGTAGTTAGATATATGTAGTCAGATACTGTGTTACTGTTAAAAATTGTTTATTGCCATATTATAAATTTTTCCATATTTCATAATTTATTGAATATTAATAACCAGAGTATCACATATCAAGGGCTTACTTCTTGCAAGCCTATGGCCACGGCATGTAAGAATATAACCTTTGAGATATTCGAAATTATTAATTATTAATAAATTTAATAAATATCGTATCATTTAAATTTGTGATTGATGTAATTAGTTAGAGACATTATTAGTGTGTCTTACATTGATAGGATATATTTTTGATTGTGTGTACCAATATTCATTTATCACCAGTCTTTTGTGTTTTGTGTTAATATATATATAATTTTTGTACATAAATAAATTTTTATATTTATCTATTATAAGGCAAATTTTGTGTGTATGGTACGAAATCATATTGGCTAAAAGAATTCAAGGTATAATAATAAGTGGTGATCAAATTATCAAGGTGTCCAAATTATTGGTTTACTAAATATTTGCCGTATTTTAACGGCTGGAGGCACTGTAATATTTCATCTAAGGGAAAGGGACACGCCCTTTATAAATAATATATATCCTTACATAAACCACCACAACATAAATTTGGAGGCACTGCTGAGATCCATAGAAATCGTACCATAACACAAAACGCACTGGTGATTGTATATTTGTACACGTTATCAAACATATATTTTGTATCAAAATGGCATCCAGTAATCACGGATCCACCTCTTCCAAGCATAACGAGGAAAATATGGCGGCTCAAGGCATTGAGCAGGAAGTTATGAAGCCAGCTCGGAAAGCTGCCGGTGCTTGGCAGAAGTATGTTGAAAATGAAGTAATAAATTATCTCCGCAAGAGATTGAATTTGGGGGATAGCAATAATGAATTTGTGGATGAAGAGAAAGAGCAGGCCATGAATACCTTTGAGGACCTGTTCAACCAAAAGGGCCAGGTTGTTGGGTTTTTAATGGCATTTGCTGGAGCAGAAAGTGATAGAGGCCGTGACAGACTTCTCCTAGAAGCTTGGCCCATGTTATGGTTCATGACCGCTGGAGCTGCCCAGCAGACCAAGACTCTAAGGGAAGAGTTGTCAGAGGCCCGCCTCTTGTTAGAAAGCAAAAATCAGGACATTGAGTCTTTGAAAGGGAAGCTTGGTCATGCCGGTATTCGTTTAGACGAATCCGAGAAACATTATGATAGATTGGTCGGAGACTTTCGAAGTGCTCAGGACCTGTATGAAAGAAACTTTCAGGAATTAAAACAACTTCAAAAGAAGTATCAGGACTTGAAAGATGAGGTGGAGTACTTCAGATCAGAGAGGTTATCTCCTGTCAAAATTAAAGTTCACCCAGGGGATAAGCATGACCAGTCAGAACTTACCTTGATAAAATCTGAGCAGAAAACTCTGGAGGAGCAGATTATAAGGTTGACGGCCCAAATAAATTCTGGGGTCCAAAGACGGACCAACCCAGTCAAGCCAGAGGCTGATGAGCGGAGATACCCGCATCACAGCGAAGTATCTGATAGTGAGTCAGGGTCAGAATATAGGTCACCTCCTAAGCTTTCAAGATACACTCCAGAGCGCTCTGAAGAAAGATATGAGGTTTCATATAGGCAGGAAGGGAAATCCCAGGGGTCATTCAGGAGATATGACACCCCAAAGGTCATTAAGTTCCTAAAGGACACTGTTCCTATGTTTTCTAAGAAAGGGTCCCTTGAAATCACCGAACACATGAAAACATATGAACAGACGTTAGAGATTCTGGGCATTAGAGATGACCACACCAAAATAGAATTGCTGCCATGGGTGTTTGAGGAGAAATACCGGCAATTCTTTGAGACCTTGAGGGCCTATTCCAATCAGTCCTGGAGAGAGGTTAAACATAAGTGCCACATGGAATTTGGGCCTTATAAAACTGTAACCTCTGCCAAGGCTGCGGCCTACAATTTAAAGTGTGGTCCTCACCAAAGCCCTGCAGAATTTCTGGCTGTCCTCAGAAATGCCTATTTCCTGGCTGAAAAGGATCCCAATCCTAACCAGCCAGAATTCAAGACACTATTCTATGAAGCATTACCTGCTTACATAAAATTGGGACTTGCAAAGGATTACAGAAAGGGATGCTCTCTTGACTGGTTGGTGAGAGAGAGTGACTATTTATTCTCAATCCAACAGTCCAGTGAGGGCGGGATAAAAAGAGAACCTAAAAATAGCCCCAAGATAGTAGCAGCCACTACCGTTTCCCCTCCAAATCCAAATGTGCAGGCAGAGAAGAAATCATATGCGGAAGTAGTCCGTGGGGGTAAAACCAATGGTTCCCCTAGATTTGTACCTCAAGCCCAGCAAGTGAAGGAGGTCCATAACTTTGCACCCCAAAACCAGTGGGTGAGAAAGGATAGACAAAAGCCAGGGAACTACGGTAGTGGAAGTGAGAAGAATAAAAAGTATGGTAAGGGCCAGTACAGTGATGAAAATCAAAGGAGGCAATGGTATCCTCAGAGGTTCTATTATCCTCGCCAAAACCAACATGGGAATTTTTATGGGAACCCCAATTTCAACAGGAACCATAATTACAATAAGAATCCCAATTTTAATAAAAACTCCGATTTCCAAAGATTTCCTCCACGCCAAGAACACCCTCAGGCTCAAAGGGGGGATACAGTACCCCAGGCTCCCTTTAATAACAGGGAGACCCCAAAACCTCAGAGAGAACAATGGCGTCGGGACCAGAGCAGTAGTTCTGACTCTGAGTCTCATTACCAGTCTCGTCCAAAATACAAGCGCAAGTATAAGAAGAGGGAGAATCAACAGAATGACTCCTCTGAGCGTATTGGACAAATAGAGGCACAGGTCAGCAAAATGGCTGAACAAATGGACAGGCTTGTCACTCAATTTCCATCCAATCCTTTTTTAGGAGCAGCTCCTGTGACCAACCAAGGGTCACAGAATTAACAGGCAACCAAGCCTTAAACCAACAGGGGAGGACACTGAGTCAAATGACAGGAGATGTGTGCCCCGTCCCTGACACGCCTACTAATGGAGAAGCTAGTTCTCAGGCAAAGGGGGACCAGTTGTTGGTTATTAATGATTCTCCTGTTTTTCAGTGTCCATCTATTGCCCCTAATATAGTCGCGGCATCGGAAGTCGTCGGGATTGACAAGCCAGACGGAGCACCAACTTCTAGTTGTGCTTCTGTCTTGAGACAGTCCAAGAATCCCACCAGGGAGGATAAGGGTAATGTGTCCACCACATGCGGTGAGATAAGAGCCAGTCATATGTTATTGAAGGGCCCACAGATCTTCAACCACACCAATTTCATGTGTGAGCTGACTGAATCTGATGGGAGATATTATGCCACGGTGCAGGTGCAGGATGCCAGTGATCTTTCGATTGTCGGCTTAATAGACACTGGATCCCAAGCAACCATCATGTCACAGGAGCATTTTGACAAAGTGGCGAATGTCATGCCCACCAAGCCAAGACTTAAAAGTTTTGACAGCTCATTGATTGGTGTAGGTGGAGACCCTTTACAAGTCATGGGTACCGCCTGGCTTAAACTGAAACTGGGTAATAAGGAACTGAGACACCCCATCATCATTGCTAGCATATCACAGCACCACATGATAATTGGGATGGACTTCCTAAAAAGGCTGAACACCATAGTTGACTGTGTGAACCAAGTCCTGTGGTCACAGGTAAATACCCCGATTAAATATGGGAAACTTAAAACTCCCCATTCCCGACAACACTGCCACCTGGTGGAAGAAAGGCCTGGATCATTAGAAATCCATTTCAGGAACAGCCAACTTCCTGATGTAACGGTTATCAAACCTGATGACTGTAACCCTATCAGAAGAGATGAGGAACACATTTTTAGAATTCCCCAAGATAAAATCAAAGATATTTCCCTCCAAGATGACATCCTTACGATATCTTTTCATCAGGAGGATAAACCAAGAAAAGGGGGAGATCACACCCAATTCTTGACAGGTATTGAAAGGGTTAACAGCGACTTGTTTATCCCCATCCGGATAAATGGTCTTAATAGGTCAAAATATGCCAAACTAGATTTGAGACAGGAACACAGCTTTGTAAGCCATGGGTTGATAAAACACCTGACCGAAATGGAAATGATCCGTTTCTCCACACCTCAGCGTCATTGGATTTCAGACTCCCTTGATGACTCTGATGATCACAATTCAATGGCTAGGTGTCTCTTAAACGTCACTGTAGGAAACAAAACAGCCGCCCATGTGTTCCTAGTCTTGGATAATTCCCAAACTAAAATTTATTTTGGCAACGATATATTACATCGCTTTGCAATGCAAGTCGACCTAATTAATGACTGTTTATGGAGTCGACTAAAGGGGGACCCCGAAAAATACCAAAATCTGGACTTAGCTTTAAAATCCCAGCAACAGATGCCTTATGCTGTTGAAGTCCAGGTAGCCCAAAAGATTACAATTCCTAAGGGCATAAATAATTTCATACTCCCCATCCAAGTTAAAAAGGGACATAGACTGAAGGGGTCAGATGCATTAGTATGCCTCTCCCATAAAATACAGGGGGAGGGACTGAACATTACACACACGCCCCTAGTCAACACACATCAATCCCCGATGTACATTTACGTACATAATCTGTCCAATCAGGACATCGTCTTACCCAAAGAGACCCTTATTGGTCTAGCGGTAGAGACTGAATATTACACCTTTGGGGTCACTAACCAGGTGATTGGACTCATCCCCGATGAATATTTGTCGGAGGAACAATTAATTGAACAAACATTCCATTCATTACCAGAGGGTATTTTCACCATAGAGTCCATTTATCCATTCGATTCTAAAGATGGCACCTGTCGAATCGAAGAGACATCAATTGTCTTTGATCACCCAATCAAAGAACAAGAGTACCCCAAAGAACCTGGATGGCAGGAGAACACACACACACATCACATACCCAATGACCTCACCACGAAACTTGAAGAGGCATATGAGATAGGTCAGCCGGAAAGCTTTCCTGGATTCAAGGAGTTAGTGGAAGAGATGGTGGCCCTCGCCGACGCGTGTGCCAGTGATATCGACCGACAATTGCTCCGAGAGCTTCTCCTTGAATTCCAAGAGATCTTTGCCAAGGATTCTTACGATTGTGGGACTACTGACCTACACATCGCTAGGATCCAAACAGATCCAGATGCCCCACCAGTATTCGTAAGACAGTATAGGTTACCATTAGCTTCCTATGAATCTCTAGCTGAGATTATCAGGAAGTTACATGAAAGGGGTATAATTAGGCCCATCCACAGCTCCTACAACCACCCGATCCTGGGTATCTTAAAACCCAATGGACAATGGCGTTTATGCGCTGATCTCCGTCAGCTGAACAAACGTGTGTACATGTCAGGATGGCCGGTCCCATACATAGACCAGTGTCTCGCCCAGCTCCAAGGATCCCAGGTTTTCACAGCTTTGGATTGTGCACAGGGGTATTGGACCATAAAGGTGAGTGAGGAAGACCAATACAAACTGGCCTTTAGTTTTGGGAATCGACAATATTGTTGGGTGAGAATGCCTTTCGGATTCATAAATTCCGGACATGAATTTGCTGTGTTCATGCACAAGGCCATGCCAGACGCCTTCGAAAGGGGGACGTTGGCATATGTGGACGATATCCTGATCAAAAGTACTGATATGGCCAAACACATTACAGAACTTCGGCATGTCCTGGGCCAATTAAAAGCAGCAGGAGTAAAACTGTCCTTACAAAAAGCCCAGTGGTGTCGCACGAAGGTAAACTTCCTAGGCCATGAAGTTACTGCTGAAGGTTTGAACCCACAAAAGAAGAAAGTTGAGGCGGTTCTGAATTGTAAAGTCCCTACTAACCTTAAAGAATTGAGATCCTTCCTAGGTATGGTAAACTACTCGCGTAAGTTTATTGATAATTACGCCGAGATAAGCAAGCCACTGCTTCACCTACTGAAGAAGGATGTCGAATGGTCGTGGGGTAAGAAACAGGAGGACGCCATGAAGGAGTTAAAGGAACGTCTCACACAAGCGCCGTGTCTCGGATATCCCGAAGGGGGTAAAAATTTCTATCTAGAGACAGGGTTTACGCAGGTAAGTATGAGTTCTGTTCTTTACCAGAAACGTGATGATGTCAGTAAGGTGATTGCCTATGCCAGTAAAACTTTGTCCCCGGTTGAAGTAAAGTTCAGTGACTGTGAAAAAGCTCTATTGTCCACCGTGTGGGCATTACAGAATTTTCGCAGTTACATTCAGGGAGAGAGAATCATTGTTGAAACGGCACACCAGCCTTTACAGTATTTAAAGAGTGAACGTATCAAGGGAGGAAATGTGTCTAATAGCCGCATCACTGCTTGGACTTTGTCTTTGCAAGGGTGGCCTCTTGAAATTCGGTACAAACAGAACAAGGAAAGTCCAGTAGCCCAGGGCCTAGCCGAACTCCATGATTGTTCCGCAACTACGCCTGCTATGGAGGCCCCGGACACTGACTTTCTGGAAGAACAACTGTTCTCTCCCTACAAGGTTTACGATGAAGAATACTGTAAACAGCTGCCGTGTGTATATGTGGATGGTTGTGCTTTTCATCACAAGGATGGGGAACAGCTCCAACTAGTGGCAGGTATTGGAATCGTTTGGACCCAAGGTGTCACCCCAATTTCTGTGGGATACAAACTTGGACCAAAGAGCAGTCAGGTTGCTGAACTTACTGCAATTCTTAGAGCAGTTGAGATGGCTATAGAGTTCAACATCAGAGAGTGTGCCATCATAACCGATTCCAATTATGTCAGGAATAGTTTTGTGGAGTATTTTCCTAGGTGGAAGCGAAACAACATGAACAAGAGTAATCACAAACCCGTGAAACATGGTAAGCTCTTTTGTCACATCGATGAACTGGTAAGGTACAATGATCTCACTCTGCACTTCAAGAAGACCAAAGGCCACTCCAAGGTTCTAGGTGCCGAGAAAGAAGGGAACGATCTGGCCGATTCTCTAGCCAAGGAAGGGGCAATCACCGGTGAATTGTTAGACATTGACCAATTTTTAGGTACCGTACAGATTGAAGCTGTCACCAGGCAACAGGCCAGAACAGCTGGTGATCCAAATGCATTACAGTGGAGTCACGATTCTCCTAGTGAGGATTTAATTACTGCCCAAAAAGAAGACCCAATAATTGGCTTGTTTTATAGTCATATAGAAGATCCCAACCAAAATCCCATAAATAAGGAAGTATGTAGTGGGAAGGAGGATTTACGTATCTTAATGAAATCCAAATCCCAATTCTCTTTATACCAGGGATTGTTGATACGAACCTCAAAGGGTGGCGTACAACAATGGGTCGTCCCACTTAAATTTAGAGGTTTGATGCTACAGCATGCCCATGATGCTCCCACTTCCGGTCATCGTGGAGAGAAGATCACGTATGAGATCCTGCGGGATTATGCCTACTGGCCTCATATGTTACGTGATGTGAAGGAGTACTGCCAAGGTTGCCTAATATGTCCCCAATTTCAACCTACCAAGCCAACTCACAGAGCACCTCTCCAGAAGAGGGGGATATGTATGCCTTGGTCAGACCTTCAGATGGATTTTATTGGGCCAGTAACAAAATCTTCACGAGGAAATCGGTATATGTTAACAGTTACATGTTTATTCACCAAGTATGTCGAATGTATACCAGCACCCAATAATAGCTCCGAGACATGTGCTGCATTGCTAATAAATCATGTATTTTCCCGTTTTGGTTTACCTCAGAGGATAGAGTCTGATAGAGGATCGCACTTCACTAGCGAAGTGATGGCCAAATTGTGGAAAATTTTGGGGGTTAAAAGGAAATTGCATATCGCCTATCGGCCAGCCTCTAGTGGTGGTGTAGAACGATACAATCAGACCATCGTTAATGTCCTTAAGAAATTTGTTAAGGAAACAGGCAAAGATTGGGATGTCAAGCTCCCGCTGGTCCTGATGGCGTTGAGGGCTACTCCGAATACAGTTACAAAAATGTCATCTTTTGAACTGATGACAGGTAGACGGATGGTACTGCCCCAGCACTTATTGTATCGCACTACAGATCAAAATTTGATCAATGCTACCACCACACACCAGTACATAGAGGATTTACGTAAACATCTGCAATATGCTTTTGCCTTTGCCCAGCGAAATTTGGAAAGAGCTGCAACTAGTGCTAAGACATACTATGATCTCAAAACCTCCAAGAAGGAATATGAGATTGGTGACAAAGTCTATCTATACAACTTTGCAAGAGACCAGATCAAGGAACGGAAATTCCTTCCATCTTGGAAAGGTCCGTTCTCTATCATTGATAAAATCTCTCCGGTCGCATATAAATTGCAGGTTACCCGGTATGGTGAAATCAGTGATAGATGGGTGCACATCAACCAATTACGTGCTTGCCATCCGAAGTCTCAATTACAGTTGTTGGAAGACTGAACCCACCAATTCCTATCTGGAGATATTGAGATCATTATTAAATTTCCTTTAAACATATAATTCATCTTTTGCCTTACAGGATCCAGTAACATAATTTTATGTATATCCCATACTTAAACTGTTCATTTTAATAATTTAGAAAGGAAGGCCCAGACTATGACCAGACCGGCGATCGGAGGTGTCAATGACCGGACCCTAGAAGGAAGCTATAATGTCCTGTGGGAAAGACCAGATGCCAGAGATCGATCCGGAGACGATAACCTGATGTCCCAGGCCACCAAGGGCCAGTCCAGAGGAAAAGACCCGCCTAGGAGACCGTCTAAGAGACCTGTCGTGCGGAGGACCCATGGACCCCAAGGTGGATGTGCCAGGCCAGGCCGGCCTCATCACAAGACCAGGATCGTCATCGGAAGTGTCCATCTAAAGACGCCGAGTCAAGTTGAGGAACAACCAGCATGACCACTGCCATTTTATTATCGGAAATTTTTTTTTTTACTATTTCATTCCCTTCACCGGAGAAGACGAACAATCACCCTAGCCAAAAGCCTCACTCATGTTTTTCGATACAGACACCCCTATACACGTGCCTGTACCCCAAAAACAAAGGGGGATTTTGTTGTGGGCTTTTGGAATCATGTCAAAAATATGACTTTTATCAAGACATAATGTTACATAGCAAACAGCTCAGCAGAACCGGATGTTAAGAGTTAATTTTGTCTTGGTTAAACCTTCAAGAATTCTAGTTAAAGAAACTGAAGAGAACAGGGAATTAAGACTTTTCCAAGACAATGGGATTGTTTAAACTGTCAACAAGGACCATTTGTATATGGAAGTGAGGAGAATGCATCTACAGAAAGTCAAACACATAGGACTCTGACTTGTAAACATTTCAACAATAATGAGACGGGAACTCAACTGTTTGAAAGCTTAACTAAAACCTGTAGAGTGTGATGAACCAACAAACCTCTGAAACTATTACTATCTACTATTGTTCACCAAGGGTGAAAGCATTAACAATTGTTTACCATAAGCCCAATACAAGGGCCATGCAAATAGAGAGTTTTTTCCCTACACAGAGAAAAATGTTGATGCTGAAACCAAGGGGTGAAATTCAGGACATTTAAGTTTAAAAGTTCACTGTATATCATTACAAAAATGTACTACAAAAACAGATTATAAATAAGATGTCATAGACTTTAAACACCACTAAATACTCAGCAATGGGAACTATATATCACTAACTTGAGTATTGAGATGATGGGAAGTAAGATGTATTATAAACTAGCATTAGTTACATGCATTATCAGGAAACAAACAGGATGGTACTTCAAGGAGGAATAACCTAATATACACCTATATTCCATGGTCCCTACTTAGAATAATATAGGTATCACTGCTATATCTGGAAAGAGCCGTATATTTTATTCCTGAAATTACCTGAAGATTCCACCCAAGGTATGAGTCATCTCCAATACTCACATTGTTCTGTGATACATGACCGCCACCTGGCGGGCAGGTGAGAAATAGCTTATGTACACACATTTCTCAATTAGCCAATCAGGAAGCCTGGTGGGAAGGTATCTTAGAACAATGGACTAGTGGATATAAAAAGCCCATGTGTTGTAAAAAAAAAAAAAAAAAACCTCATGAAAAAGAAGAACCCTCATAAGACCTCATGGAAAGACCTGACATCTGAAGAAGATCTCTGCTGAAATAACTACTCTTCCATCTTTTCAAACTTCCTAAAACTTTAAACCTCTAAACTTATAACTTCCTACATTCTCCCCTATTGAATCTATCACTTGCCTATATATCAGTCTAAAGGCGTTCCACTGCCAGCTAAATCCACGGGAGAGTTGCCTAGTCTGACGTCCGGGTGTGGTGAGATGTTTATTTGATGTTGTATTAATTATTTCCTCTGTTGTGTAGAATCATAAAATTACCTTAGTGTATTACAACAATATTGGGTAGTTAGATATATGTAGTCAGATACTGTGTTACTGTTAAAAATTGTTTATTGCCATATTATAAATTTTTCCATATTTCATAATTTATTGAATATTAATAACCAGAGTATCACATATCAAGGGCTTACTTCTTGCAAGCCTATGGCCACGGCATGTAAGAATATAACCTTTGAGATATTCGAAATTATTAATTATTAATAAATTTAATAAATATCGTATCATTTAAATTTGTGATTGATGTAATTAGTTAGAGACATTATTAGTGTGTCTTACATTGATAGGATATATTTTTGATTGTGTGTACCAATATTCATTTATCACCAGTCTTTTGTGTTTTGTGTTAATATATATATAATTTTTGTACATAAATAAATTTTTATATTTATCTATTATAAGGCAAATTTTGTGTGTATGGTACGAAATCATATTGGCTAAAAGAATTCAAGGTATAATAATAAGTGGTGATCAAATTATCAAGGTGTCCAAATTATTGGTTTACTAAATATTTGCCGTATTTTAACGGCTGGAGGCACTGTAATATTTCATCTAAGGGAAAGGGACACGCCCTTTATAAATAATATATATCCTTACATAAACCACCACAACAGCGACATTTCTGACAATTTCTCAGATATACCTAACATAACCTCTCTGCTGACTGATGGACTTCAATGGACAGTTACCTGACAGCGAGCTACTCTAAGTTAATAAAGTTTAATATACTTTTCAAATGGTTCAAATTAAATTTATCTTTGATTAAAATCAATAAAAGCACCACTGCTATTTCATGCTATATGAATTAAAGTGTTGTTGTGTTTTTATTTATGCTTTTTGTTGATGTTCCATGTTGCCTCCAATCCCATGATTTCAGTATTGCAATCAGAAGTTGGTAGCACCTTATTATTGCTGTAGAACCTGCTACTACAAATTTCTGATTGCACAATACAAGCAAAAAAATCACTATTTGAGTCCATTTTTACTGAGGTTATAAACAGCTTCAAAACCCCGATGAAGGGGGGAGTGCCTAATCCCCCTAAACTTTGGATGCTTTAGTCTATTCAAACATTATTTAATTAAAATCCTTACTGGATCAGTGAACATTGGTTTGTCATTTTCACTGCTTTTTTTACATTTGTGAGCAAGAAAAACGTAACAGGGCTCTTATTCTTCTCAGCTCCATTGAGAACTAAAGAAAAGTTTACCTTTTACTCTTTAATAATCAATGCCATTCCCTTTGCATTGCTGTCAGTTGACAATCTGACATGCAAAGGGTAATGATTCAAATACTTTTTTTAGATGACGGGACAACTTTTCTATGGGCTGCGGTGCCAAAAAGTTTGTCAGCTGTGGTTACCAAGTCTGGTAAAATGGCAATAATTTGAACCAGTTAATCATTATGTTTTTTTGTAATCTACTGTTTTGACACATCCAATCAGATAGTGTATGGATTAGGAGGAACCCCCTATACTGGGACAAAATGATAATAAAAAGAGATCATACCAGGTCTTTTTTTCACAGAGAATGGGTGAAGGTACTCCCTCTTTCTGAGTCACTCCCTTGTCTCCACCCCCCACCTCCCAGTGCCACCCCTATTAGAGAGTATAGAACCAAGTATCATTTTGTGGTGCTCCATAATTTGTATTAAATTAGTAAATATAAGCAGTAAAATAGATCCCTGGCAGCCAGCAACAAGAGACCCCAATCAGCAACAATAGCTTTCCCCAGTGAAAACAGCCCCCCCAGCCACATTGGATCCCCCAATAACAATAGACCCAACCAGCAACAATAGATGCCACAGCAATATGACATCCCCCAGCAGCAATAAACCTCCTGCAACAAAATACTCCTCCAGTAACAATAGATCCACCCATGCAACAATAGATCTACTAGCAGGCAGCATCAATAGACCCTCTAGCAGCCAGAAGTAATAGAGCCAGCCCTCAACAGTAGATCTCTGCCAGCAAAATCAGATCCTCCAGCAAAAATAGATCCCCCACCAGCAACAATAGACCCCCCTCAACAATAGATTCCCCCCAGTGACAATAGATCTCTCAGCAGCCAGCAACATTAACATCACCCTTTAGAAAACCCCACTACCCCTTGCCATTACAAATATTCAGAGCCAAAGGTGCCAGAGCTGCGTTCCCCTGCATTCCCGCTGAAAAAAAGCCCTGGATCATACCATTCCATACTCTAAACATTTCAGCTCTAAAGTCAAAGATTTCAAGAGAACCAGCCATCAGTAAGCATCTGTAATCTGACTTCCTAAGATATTACTTGATTTTTATAATATTTAATTATATTGTCAGATCAGAAATGTCAAACTGTAACGTTCCCTACCCTATGTCCTGCCTAAATACAGTGCTTATAGTAGACAAAAAATATATGATAAAGGCTGACACATTAAAAAAAGGAAAAAAAATTAAAAGCTTTGTTAATTAACAGTTTTACCCTGCTATAACATCCTAGTCAGGGAATTGTGAAATCAGAATTATTATTATTATTATTATACAGTATTTATAAAGCGCCAATAGTTCACTCAGCGCTGTACATTACAAAGGGGACAGAACATGTGACAGAACAATACCAATACAATGCAAAACATGAGGGGATCGAGGGCCCTGCTCTTTCGAGCTTACAATCTAGAAGGGATGGGGCAGTGGTACAGGAGGAGATAGCTGTGGGGGATGGAGTGGTAGGAAGAGTGGAGGAGGTCAGCAAGTTAGCAGGGGGTGAGGTAGGCTTCCCTGAAGAGATGGGTTTTCAGGGTGCGCCTAAAGGAGAGGAGAGTAGGTGATAATCTGATGGGTTGGGGCAGGGAGTTCCAGAGGATGGGTGACACCCTGGAGAAGTCCTGGAGGCGGGCATGGGAGGAGGAGACCAGGGAACTAGAGAGAAGGAGGTCTTGTGAGGAGCGGAGTGTGCGTGCTGGGCGGTACTTGGATATTACGTCAGTCATGTAGTTCGGGGCAGTATGGTGGACGGCTTTGTACGTCAGTGTTAGGATTTTAAATTTGATCCGTTGCGCAATCGGAAGCCAGTGGAGGGATTGGCAGAGGGGGGTGGCGGAAATGGAGCAGTTGGAAAGGTGAATGAGTCTGGCAGCCGTATTCAGGATCGACTGAAGCGGGGATAGCCAGCGGCGAGGCAGGCCAGTGAGGAGGGAGTTGCAGTAGTCGAGTCGTGATATGATGAGGGAGTGGATGAGCTGTTTAGTGGTTTCTGGGGTTAGGAACGTGCGGATTTTGGCGATGTTGCGGAGGTGGAGTCTGCACGAGTTTGTTAAAGATTGGACTTGGGGCTGGAAGGATAGGTTGGAGTCCAGAATGACACCAAGTACTCTGGCCTGCAGAGCGGGTTTGATATTGGCGTTGTTGGATGTGATGTAGAAGTCAATGGGGGGTGGGGTTCGGGCTGGGGGGAAGACAAGGAGCTCGGTTTTGGAGAGATTCAGTTTAAGGAAGTGGAGCGACATCCAATCTGATATGTCGCTCAGTAGGTGTGTGATTTGGGCAGAGACCGAGGGGGTGAGGTTGGGGGTTGAGAGATAGATTTGTGTGTCGTCGGCATAGAGGTGGTAGTTGAAGCCGTGAGAGTGTATGAGTTGGCCAAGGGAGGAGGTGTAGATGGAGAAGAGAAGGGGCCCAAGGACAGAGCCTTGAGGGACCCCAACAGAGAGGGGGAGTGAGGGGGAGGTGGTAGCATTATAGGTAATGCTGAAAGAGCGTTGTGAAAGGTAGGATGAGAGCCAGGAGAGAGCAGAATCTCTGAGGCCGAGGGAGTGTAGTATTTTGAGGAGGAGGGGGTGGTCAACTGTGTCGAAGGCCGCAGAGAGGTAAAGGAGTAGGAGCACTGAATAGTGGCCATTAGCTTTGGCGGTTAGAAGGTCGTTGGAGAGTTTGAGTAAGGCGGTTTCGGTGGAGTGTAGGGGGCGGAAGCCAGACTGTAGGGGATCGAGGAGGTTGTTGTCGTTGAGGTGAGAGAGTTAGGCAGACAATCTACCTCCATGGGATCTTACAGCCTGACATGGTGCTAACAATCCTCCTTTGACAGAAAGAAAATACATGTCAATAACAGCACATACTTATTTCTAAGAAATAGGGCTGCACTCTTTCAATTGTATAAGTTAAAATTTAGATTCTTACAAATGGCCTTTACTAATTGGTACTCTGTAAATAGAATTTGCCCATACAGATTATTTTCTGCAATGGGATGTTCTTTTTACCCTTCCCCGCAATGTTATGATCTTGCCTCACACATGGCACTTTTTCTTTAGAATGTTGTGCGGCTTCCTGCAATAGACACTAATTTTATTTATAGGGCTCTGTAAGGAAACAAATCTACTGAAAGAAGATATAGACCTATCAACGCCATCACTGTTGTCATTTAGTGAAAAAATGTAACATCTAAAAATAATTTCTATGTATAAATTATGTAGAAGAGTCACAATGCTAAACCAGATGTACAATATCACTTCCAAATGTTTGAGAAGCATTTTCTGTGCTTGTTTAAAGTCATTTCAGGACTTTCCAAAAAACACTGCAGGACACACAGATGCATTTAATATTACTGCACCAGTAAAATGTGTTTCTTTTTCGTACATCCTGGGACAAAGGACATCTTCAAATTCATAAAGATAGAGAAATGCTGGCAGTTTCTGGTGATTGGACACTGGCTAAAAAAGCAAATGAAATCTCCTCCCAAATATAACTTCTCCTCATTAGGCCAGGCTCCAGTGTTTTTGCTAATGTATGGAGGTATAAAAAATTGGCAGGCGTATTTTCTCAGTGATCAACAGTTGTATCTAGGAGAGTGGAACTGTGCCAGCAATGGGGATCCCCGGATGTGGACTATGTGGTATCCAGATTCAATTCGAAGCTGGACAGGTTTGTATCCAGGGCTCAGAATCCTCGGGTGCATGTGGTGGATGCTCTAGTGATACTGTAGGATACGCCTTCAAACGAGTGCAACTCTTACCTCATCTGTTTCGCAGGATTCAAATAGAAGGGATTCCAGTGATTCTGATCGCCCCAGCTAGGTCTCAGTACTCCGACATGGTAGGCATGTCCTCAGATGAACCCTGGATTTCTCCAGTCCAATATACCCTGCTGTCACTAGGTCCGTTCTTCCATCCTGCTTTACAGTTGCTGGTTTTGATGGCTTGTCTGTTGAAACTAGGGTCCTAAGCAGGGGCGGACTGACAACTCATGGGGCCCCCGGGCAATAGGGGATCATGGGGCCCCGTGTCCTAACCCACACTCAAACCACACCCAAAAAAGCCTATGAAAAGGTACCAGGGGCATCTCTTGGGGAATCTTGGATTTGGTAATTTCTACCTTGCTTAAGGCTAGAAAGGCAACTTCCAGGAAGATTCACAATAGTACATGGGAAGCTTATTTCTCTTGATGTGACACTTGGAAATTTAACCTTCATAAGTATGCAGCTAGTCATATTCTGACCTTCCTTCAATCAAGACTAGATCATGGACTGGCCTTGAGCACCATCAAGGGTCAAATATTGACCTTGGAAATTCTCTTTCAAAGAGTGATTGCTTCACATCCTTTGGTTCGGGCTGTTCTTCAAACTGGTACATACATTGTTCCACCGGATAAGACTCCATTTGCACCATAGGACCCTAACCCGGTACTTTCTGTTCCATTGGAACCCATTTAGGATATTCCTTTAGTTTAGCTTGGGAGTTTCGGAATCTCCTGCTCTTTCCTGTAAGGACCTAGTACACATACTCTACCAGGACGATGGGCTATTTACAGCCCTAGCCATTCTTTTTGCATAAGGTGGTATCTTCAGTCCATCTTAACCAGGATATTGTACTACCATTCTTTTACTTGAATCCTCAGATGATGGGAGATAAAGTTTTGCACACTTTGAATGTGGTTCATGCGACCAGGTCCTATCTGTACTTAATTGCTGCTATTCTGTAGTCGGATTCCCTCTTTGTGATTCCTGAGGGTCCCAAGGGTCATCTAGCTTCTAATTTTTTCATTTCTCAGACTTATGTCTTAAAGGGTGGAATTCCACTTTTCTGGTGAAAGCCCGCTCTACTAGGAGTGTTGGGTCTGCCTGGGTAATTTATAATCAGGCCTCAGTGGCTCAGGTTTGTAAATCTGCTACCTGGGCTTCAGTTCACAAATTTACCATGTTTTATCAAGTGGATGTTCGTGCCGCTTCTTTTGGCTGGCGTGATTTGCAGATGGCTGTGTAAGATTCTTCAATTCTTGGTTGGCAGTTGGTAATTGGTTCCTGTGTTGCCCCCTTTCATTTCATTGATTTAGGATGTCCCTATCAATATGAATTTGAAGATGCTCTGTTTCCAGGGAAGTACAAAAAAAAGAAAGTCGGATGTTTGCTTACCTGTAAATGTTTTTGTTGTCCTGAGTAGCTCACGGGACACAGAGATTCAGTGCCTCTTGCTGGTGGTTCATGGCTTGATACAAAACTGGAACCTGGCCAAATAAAAAAGGGTTATATCTGGGAGGGGACTTCCTGTCTTTGCTTTTTTTTTTTTTTTTGCAAGTGTCCAATTGCTTGAAGATGCCAGCATAACCATATCATTATAAATTTGAAGATTCTCTGTGTACCATGATGTATGCAAAGTAAAGGATTTTACAGGTAAGCAAAAATCCAACTTTTATGTGAAAATATACTGTACATTTGATTTGCCATTTTAAAAAGTAATATAGAGGTGATGGTAAAAATAAACAATTGAGACAATAATATAAGTTGCAGCATTACAACTGTGTTTATTTTTTTACAGATACGAATGAATATCGGTGGCCTACAACTATATTCTGCAATTATTATTAAGTGGCTATTTTCTAATTATTAACAATGGTAATCAGATATTGATAAAATATCATAAAACTAGGTTATCCAAAATTTTCCAAAAAAGAAAGTAAAACCGGGGACAGTAAATTAATTGGCTTTCATAAAAAATGGAACTTCTTTAACTTTGCTGCCTGCACCTGCACAGTGAGGGGTCTATTTACTAAAGCTGGTGAATGCAAAATCAGGTTTACTTCTGCATAGAAACCAATCAGATTCTAACCTTAGTTTGTTCAATTATGCTTTAACAATTAGTTCTCATGAACACTTGACGTTTTTACAGCTGCTGTTTTTGCCGTTTGATGTTTTTTTCTACAGCTAGTAAACCCCACAGCATGTTAACCTATGTGTCCATGCACACATAGACTGTAATCAACATTTTTTGGCTAGAAAAAAAACCCAGGACTAGTGGGTTTGTAGAGGAGTTTTTTAGCTGTTTTTAGCTTTGATAAAAAAAACACTAAAAAAAGCAAATGCGGAAAAATGCGGGAAAACGCTGCTAAACACTAATGCAAAAACGCTAAAAAAAGCTGAAAAACTCACGTTTTTAACATGACTTTACACAGGTAACGTTACCAACATTATCAAAACGTCCCGTGCGTATGAGGACTAAACCTGAAAGCTGATTGGTTTCTATACAGAAATGAGTCTGATTTTGCACTCTCCAGCTTTAGTAACTAAACCCCTAAGTATCAATAGACATGAGATGCTCAGGAAATGGCTCCATGGAAGTCTAATGCAAGCTATTGCATAGGCGTGGAAAAAAATAATGTTTGCCTTGTGAAGTAAATAAGAGGATAAAGGAAAACAGGTCAGTATGTATCTGAGGAAGGTGAGGGAGAGGGTGAAAGGGATAAGAGCATTTTGTTTTAAAGTGCACTTACTTTTTAGACAAAGGAGTGATCATTATACAATCACTAGTCAACACAATGGGGTTAGTTTACTAAAGGCAAATAGACTGTTCATTTTGCAAGGAAAGCTGCACTTTGCAAGGGAATTCGCCCCAGGGCTTGGTGAATGAGATGAAGTTCTGCTGACATCCATGTTCATCAGATTCTAAGTTCTGCTGAATAACCTTTGGGGATAATTCCCTTGAAAAGTGAACAGCTTTATTGCCTTCTGTAAATCAACCCCAATGCACCAATAGGATTTAGTGTTTAAATATAGTTATGAGAAACAGCACATAGAGATGCTGTTGCAATTCCATTACAGTATTTAGCATAGAGCCAAGAATTTCTACTATATAGCTGAGTTGCTTTGCCAAACAAAAAGTCTTAATACTATTCAAAATGTATTCTGCTTAAAATGCTTCACAATGTACCATTAGATATTCCTGTATTCTTGTGATTTAGTGCTATGATAAGAATCAGTGTAATATAAATACCCACAAAAGTTTACATTTACCAATGTGGTATATTAAAATTAAATGTTGTGCTGTGTCTAAATGTGTCTTTAAATTATTGTATCTCTAAATGATTGTACTTTTGTTGCACAATGAACCAGAATAATATATTTAAACTGTACCTTAAATGTTCAACAAAAGAATCTCTGTGTTTCAAATGCAATATTACCACGATATATGTGACTTGGTGAGTGTTCAAAAGTGCAAATACATGTATAATCATTACATTCATACACATCAATCAGTGAAACAAGTCTACCACCTTGAAGTAAATGTAGCCATTTTCTTCGACTTATGGATAGCTATAATACCACCTCCAACATATACAGCATCTTACCGAATAGATGGACCCCAAATTATAGGTGGTCTATGATAGCATCTTTAACAGCGATCATCCATCCACAACTCAGGAACCAGAGGTAAGATCGCTGCAGCAGAATATTCAAAAAGCACTTGGAGAGCAGAGCATGTGCTGACGTCATCACGCCCACCAAAGGTGGTGGTGGGTCTGTAATACATGTGATATCTCTTCATGTTTATGTGAGTAAATGCGCAAATATTTTATACAATTAAACATACAGGCTGCACTGTGGGATGCTTACTTATTTTTATATGGGCATAACATCCATGGTGGAGTGAAGGTGCAGACAGTTGCAGCTGGTGTGCCCCGAGGTCCCTAAGTGCTTTTTGAATATCCTGCTCCCGAAAACTTCCCTATGGCTCCTAACCTGTGGACAGGGGCGGACTGACAACTCATGGGGCCCCCGGGCAATAGGGGATCATAGGGCCCCTGTGTCCTTGCCCGAACTCAAAAAAGTCTATGAAAAAGGTACCAGGGGCATCTCATGGGGCTCCCTACTGACCCCGGGCCCTCGGGCAGTTCCGGAGTTTCCAAATGGTCAGTCCACCCCTGCCTGTGGATAGATGATCACCATTAAACAAACTGTTATAGACCACTTACATTTTTGGGGTCCATCTATTCGGTAAGAGGCTGTATAGGGTGGAGGTGGTGTGTTTCAATTCTATTATTATTGCTATCCATAAATGGAAGAAAATGGCTACATTTGCAATTGTGGTGGGACCCTCCTGCACATAATAATCTTTTTTGAACATTTACACCAAGGTGGTGGACTTTTTATCACTGATCGATATTCACTGGTTATGAATATAATGATTATACATGTATTTGCACTTTTGAAATAGCGGTGTCAAACTGTCACTCACCAAGTCCCATATATTGTGGTAATAATGCATTTGAAACACAGAGATTCTTTTGTTGGATATTTAAGGTATGGTTTAGTTATATTACTCTGGTTCATTGTGACTCGTAAGTACAATAATTTAAAGACACAGCGCAACATTTAATTTTAATATAGTTTTTGACACTAGCATAAGGTGAAGTTTGAGGGCAGCCTCAGGTAAAATATAATATTTTGTTACTGTCTCATTTATTTTACCATAGCTTTTACTATCAAAAAGGCTACTCTCTTAGATTGTAAGCTCCAAGGAGCAGGGCCCTCCTATCCCTCTTGTATTGAACTGTATTGTTGCTGTATTGTCTCCCTTTATATTGTAAAGCACTGAGCAAACTGTTGGCGCTATATAAATCCTGTATAATAATAAAATTAATAATAATAATTCTCCATGGTCCTACTGTATGTATAAATGTAGCCTAATTACTAGGGATTGTGGACTATGATCTAAGGTATTTGTAGCGTAAATAGAGAAGTGCACATGACCTCAGCTAACATGCACTGTTCATTCCAAACGATTGGCGCTATATAACTCCTGTATAATAATATTAATAATAATAAGTTATCACTTCATATGGCTTTTGCATAAGAGCATTAGGCAGAACTTTTCAACTGTTCTGTCTCTCACTAGGAAGCTGTATGTAATCAAAACAGACAGGCATCATATGGCAATACTCCTCTTGAATTCACATCCTAATCACTTTGTGTTGTCGAGAGGAAAATCCCAAAGTGAAAATAACCTAAATGAAAAAAACAATGAGCAAGAAAGCAGCATATACATTGTCAGGGACTATTACCCTTGTGTACGTGTTTGTGTGTGGCAGTGGTGTCATTTAGATGCTCCCCTACCTAGAGCGCAATTGCTGTGTTCAGTAATAGTAAAACACTTTTAACCAGTTTAAATGACCTTTGACATAGATTTTTCCAAACTTTCCAGTTTATAGATTTTTAATTTAAACAAATAAACCAGTTTTACTTTTCCCAAAGCAAAATGGATTTTCTTGCATGTTGAAAAATTACCATAAAATCTTGTTAAAATTATACAACTGCCATGACAAATCAAGTGTGAATATCCTCTTGGTGCTTAGTGCATAGCCATAATTGCTCTAGTCAGCTGGATGTAGCAGTTATTTAAAATCAAAGAGATCACGCGGTTTTAATTTCCTATATTCCAAGCCAGCATCCAGAGCTCTTTGAGCCAATGCTCTGGGCTTGACAATAACAGCCACGGCAGACAAAACAAATGATTCTATGTTTTACAACCTTCCACTGTCTCCTCTTAAATGACCACGTTGTTTACTCTTCCAAAATACATCGTAATAGGGAAATATCAGAGTAGCTAAACCCCAGCTTGAAAATATTATGATATGCTAGTTCAGTGTTTCTCAACTTTTTTGCAGTCAAGGCACCCTTAAAAGTTACGAACAATATTGAGGAACCCTTTAAAATGATGGACAGTCTCAAGGCACCCCATTCTAAAATGTAAAATAAACTATTCTAATAGTTTTACATAACGCAGCAACATCCACACATGTAGGACACCCAACATTAGAAGTGATTTATGAAAATCCATTGTAAATAATGGCTCAGTTTACGAATTTGTTCGCAATACGAACGGATTAATTGGTTTTCAATGCATTTACAATTTTGTTTCAATCATGTCCCTGTGCAGTACTATGCCTTTAACCACTTCAAGTCCGAACACTTTCACCCCCTTCGTGTCCAGGCCAATTTTCAGTTTTCAGCGCTATCACACTTTGAATGACAATTGCGCGGTCATGCAACACTGTACCCATATGAATTTTTTTAACATTTTTTTTGAGACAGATAAAACTTTATTTTGGTGGTATTTATTCACCACTGGGATTTTAATTTTTTTGCTATATAAATGAAAAAGTCCAAACATTTTTTAAAAAAGCGTTTTTCTTATAAAATTTTGCAAATTAATAATCTTTCTTCATAAATCTTGGCCAAAATGTATTCATCTATCTTTTTAGTAAAAAAATAACCCAAATTAGTTTATAACCCAAAATTATAATTTTGCAAAAAATGTTTTATATTATTATTTATTTTATTTTTTTTAACATACTGTCACTGTAGCAGTACAGTGTCACCATAGTGACAAGTGACACTGTACTTGTGGGGGGTAGTGAAGATTTTTTTTTTACACTGATTGCTTTTACACCCATAAAGGCTGTAAAAGCAATAATTTCTTCTTCTCTCTGACTGCATTCTTGCAGCCATTGAGAGATACCATGTGAGCCGTGATTGGTCACAGCTTGCCACATGGTACAAGGCTGTTGTGAATAGCCTTGTACCATGTGACGTCTGTGATCATTCACAGATTTCACTAGTAGTAAGCAATGATGTCAGGAAGTGACATCTTGCTTACTACTATTCATGTGATCACTGATTGGCCAATCAGTGATCACATGATCAGGACCTCAGACAGAGGTCCCGTACAGTACGGAGGACACAGCGGGCACCAGATCGTGGTGCCGCGCGCTCCTAGGGAGCATGCACAGGCAGGGAAGCGGGGAGGACATTTAGAAACGGCCACTCGCTCATGCAATACTCCCGTCCAGCCGTTTATATACATGGACCAGACGGGAAGTGGTTAAAGCGCACTTTATAAAGAGTTTTAAACAGATAAGACTTTTTCTTTTTCTGACCTCCAAAACAGATTAATTGGTTTTCAATGCATTTACAAATTGAAAACCAATTAATCCGTTTCGGAGGTCAGAAAAGTGATTGGCTTCAGGTGATACGCAGAGATGAAATAAATCATCCTGCATACATTGTACCTGTTTATCTACAGCTATCTTTCCCCTACATCCATTCAAAGTGCAGAATTTACACAGGATCTCTCAGCTCCAAAAAGCAGGGGGCGGGGAGCTGAAGTTACATCAGGGAGGAGCACTCTGAGAGCTGATTGGAGGGACACTCCCCCTCCACACAACTCACAGGAACAGAGCTGGGGCTGTCAATCAGTTGGAGGTCCCTCCCTTGTCACCATTTTTCTCTTGGTGTCAGGAAAACTTGTCAGAAATGACTCATGCTTATAGCAGAGGAAGGAAGCAGAGAACAGAAATGACACCTAGTGCTCTTAATTGAGACAAGTACACACTATAGAGCAGTGGTTCTCAACCTTTCTAATGCCGCGACCCCTTAATACAGTTCCTCATGTTGTGGTGACCCCCAACCATAAAATTATTTTCATTGCTACTTCATAACTGTAATTTTGCAGAGGGAGGAGTAGTGCCATGTCATTGGTGTCAGTGGAAGGAGTAGTGCCCCATCACTGATGTCAGTGGGATGAATAGTGCCCCATTGTTGGTATCAGTGGGAGGAATAGTGCCCCATCGTTGGTATCAGTGGGAGGAATAGTGCCCCATCATTGGTGTCAGTGGGAGGAATAGTGCCCCATCACTGATGTCAGTGGGATGAACAGTGCCCCATCATTGGTATCAGTGGGAGGAATAGTGCCCCATCGTTGGTATCAGTGGGAGGAATAGTGCCCCATCACTGATGTCAGTGGGATGAATAGTGCCCCATCACTGGTGTCAGTGGGAGGAATAGTGCCCCATCACTGGTGTCAGTGGGAGGAATAGTGCCCCATCACTGGTGTCAGTGGGAGGAATAGTGCCCCATCGTTGGTGTCAGTGGGAGGAATAGTGCCCCATCGTTGGTGTCAGTGGGAGGAATAGTGCCCCATCGTTGGTGTCAGTGGGAGGAATAGTGCCCCATCGTTGGTGTCAGTGGGAGGAATAGTGCCCCATCGTTGGTGTCAGTGGGAGGAATAGTGCCCCATCGTTGGTGTCAGTGGGAGGAATAGTGCCCCATCGTTGGTGTCAGTGGGAGGAATAGTGCCCCATCGTTGGAGTCAGTGGGAGGAATAGTGCCCCATCGTTGGAGTCAGTGGGAGGAATAGTGCCCCATCGTTGGAGTCAGTGGGAGGAATAGTGCCCCTTCATTGGTGTCAGTGGGAGGAATAGTGCCCCATCATTGGTGTCAGTGGGAGGAGTAGTGCCCCATCATTGGTGTCAGTGGGGGGAGTAGTGCCCCATCATTGGTGTCAGTGGGGGGAGTAGTGCTCCATCACTGGTGTCAGTGGGGGGAGTAGTGCCCCATCACTGGTGTCAGTGGGAGGAGTAGTGCTCCATCACTGGTGTCAGTGGGAGGAATAGTGCCACATCATTGGTGTCAGTGGGAGGAGTAGTGCCCCATCATTGGTGTCAGTGGGAGGAGTAGTGCCCCATCATTGGTGTCAGTGGGGGGAGTAGTGCCCCATCATTGGTGTCAGGGGGGGGAGTAGTGCTCCATCACTGGTGTCAGTGGGGGGAGTAGTGCCCCATCACTGGTGTCAGTGGGAGGAGTAGTGCCCCATCATTGGTGTCAGTGGGAGGAATAGTGCCCCATCATTGGTGTCAGTGGGGGGAGTAGTGCCCCATCATTGGTGTCAGTGGGGGGAGTAGTGCCCCATCATTGGTGTCAGTGGGAGGAGTAGTGCCCCATCACTGGTGTCAGTGGGAGGAGTAGTGCCCCATCACTGGTGTCAGTGGGGGGAGTAGTGCCCCATCACTGGTGTCAGTAGGAGTAGTGCCCCATCACTGGTGTCAGTGGGAGGAATAGTGCCCCATCATTGGTGTCAGTGGGAGGAATAGTGCCCCATCATTGATGTCAGTGTGGTGGAGGGGAGAATAGTGCCCCATCATTGGGGTCAGGTGGGGGGGGGAAATAGTGTCCCATCGTTGGTGTCAGTGGGGGGAGGAATAGTGCCCCATCATTGGTGTCAGTGGGAGGAATAGTGCCCCATCATTGATGTCAGTGTGGTGGAGGGGAGAATAGTGCCCCATCATTGGGGTCAGGGGGGGGGGAAATAGTGCCCCATCGTTGGTGTCAGTGGGGGGAGGAATAGTGCCCCATCGTTGGTGTCAGTGGGGGGAGGAATAGTGCCCCATCGTTGGTGTCAGTGGGGGGAGGAATACTGCCCCATCGTTGGTGTCAGTGGGGGGAGGAATACTGCCCCATCGTTGGTGTCAGTGGGGGGAGGAATAGTGCCCCATCGTTGGTGTCAGTGGGGGGAGGAATAGTGCCCCATCGTTGGTGTCAGTGGGGGGAGGAATACTGCCCCATCGTTGGTGTCAGTGGGGGGAGGAATACTGCCCCATCGTTGGTGTCAGTGGGGGGAGGAATAGTGCCCCATCGTTGGTGTCAGTGGGGGGAGGAATAGTGCCACATCGTTGGTGTCAGTGGGGGGAGGAATAGTGCCCCATCGTTGGTGTCAGTTGGGGGAGGAATAGTGCCCCATCGTTGGTGTCAGTGGGGGGAGGAATAGTGCCCCATCGTTGGTGTCAGTGGGGGGAGGAATAGTGCCCCATCGTTGGTGTCAGTGGGGGGAGGAATAGTGCCCCATCGTTGGTGTCAGTGGGGGGAGGAATAGTGCCCCATCGTTGGTATTAGTGACACAAATGATGGGGCACTATTCCTCCCACTGACACCAATGATACTTACTTTGCTGACCCCTGCTCCAGCCTGGGCTCACTCTCTCACTTACCTGTCAGCTGTCTTCCTTCTCTGGCCGCTCTCCTCTTCACTCGCTCCGGCAGCTCCCTCGGTCTTCTTTGATGTACGCGCGCTGCCGCTCGGCTCCTCCTCTCCAAGCTCCACCTCCTCGTCGGTGATTGGCCGCCTGTGTGCCTCTCCTGAGCTACAGTTCCGGTGGCCAATCAGCGGCGAGGAGGCGGAGCTGCTGAGCGATCCCGGAGGTGTGGCCAGGTGACAGCAGCGTATCATCCCGCCCACACATCGCCGGAGACTGCAGCGGTGTCTCGGTTCCTAAGACCATCGGAAATATGTGTTTTCCGATGGTCTTAGGCGACCCCTGGGAAATGGTCGTTCGACCCCCAAAGGGGTCGCGACCCCCAGGTTGAGAACCGCTGCTATAGAGGGATATGCTTTGTCCACATTTCATGTCTGAGGTTCAGAACCAATTTAAACCTAAAGCCCAACTTAAGCCAATTTTTTTTTAGTTTTGGATATAATAGGGAAGATAAACTTTCCAACGAAGTTTATTTCCGTTTTTGACACTACTGGAGAGATTTTCTCTCACTTACTGTTCGTGTGATACCTGAACAAGAAATGAATGGTGCAGTAAGATTGGGTAGGAAGGCATGGACAGCAATAAAAACATTAAGGCTGCATTACTAAGTACAACTTACAATAAACAAGAGCAGGAATAAAACTGCAAGGGTATGACCGGTTAGTTGCCTACCAAGCAAATGTTTATTTGCATGCATGATCATGCACATCATACACCAAAGTTCAATGTGCGCTGCGTGGTAATAGTTTGCCTGTCTCCCAAAGGTCCACCACTGTGCAGACAAAAATGCCTGCAAAACCAGCTGAAATAAAAACAAATTAATGGAACAACTCAAAAAGCAGAAAAATGTGTTTGAGTCAAACTAAAAGGCATATAAAAACCTTGTATGCTGTCATACGAATAACTAAGTGTTTACTAGGGATGGGCTTGATGTTCGAGTCGAACATAAGTTGGACTCGAACATTGGCTGTTTGTGTGTTTGCCGAACACACAAATGGTAACGGCTTTTGGTGGATTATTGGGCCGCCACGCCCCACAATGCGCTGCGCTTTGCAGTGCAGTGTGAGCCATGATTGGCCAAAGCAATGCACCTAACCAGATTGCAGAAAGTGCTCAGCAGGTGCGGCGGATGGGTTGGTGTGTGTCGGGTTTTTCTCTATTTTGGTGAGTCAGAGTCATTGTGACAATGCTGGAGCCATAACTGACAATGAGTTACAAAGATGGAACCATTTTTTGGCTTTTTTTTAAATAAAGGACTTGTCAAAATCTATTGTTTTTTGTTCAATTAAAGGAATTTTTCAAAAGTCCGGCGTCTTTAGTTTTTCTAAATTTAACCCTTTAGTGAATGGGTAGGGGTACAAGTACCCCTTACTCATTCAGAAGGGGGGGCAGCGTCAGGGTGCCTCCTTATTCAAATGGGTACCCTGATGCTAATGAGCCCAAAGACCCCTACAACAAGAGGGCCAGGGTTGTGGGGAAGAGGCCCTTGTCCCCATCAACATGGGGATACTATCCCAATGCTGATGGCACGTGGCCTGGTAAGCCGCAAGGGGGGCTTGGGGGTGCTCAATCGTCCCCCCCCCCTTTCCTGCCCTGCCAGGCCTGTACTCAGGTCAAGGGTCTGGTAGGAATTTAGGGGGGACCCCACGCTTTTTTACACCATTTTGTTAGTAGTGGGGTTCCCCTTAAAAGTCCTACTAGGCCAAAAGGGCCTGGTATGGCTTTTAGGGGGAACCCCATGCACATTTTCCCCCCATTTTTTAATAAAAATTTTCATTTTTTTTTTTAAATGTCAGTCCTGCTGCAGCAGGTTCTATACATTGTACACATGTACAAATGCAGATAGTTTAGGGAGACCCCCCCAGGCATGATATTTAAAGGAATTTTTCATTATTATATTTTCCTTTAAGCAATGAAAAAAGACTGCCCCTTTAAAAATGGTACTTTATGGAATTTTTCACTGATTCATGTCTCTTAGGACAGTACCCAAGTCCCCATACCCCTTTTATGGCTAATAACTTACATATAAGCCTTCAAAATGGACACTTTTGAATTCACAAGTTTGAGTCCTTAGACTTGCATTGAGTTAGAAGTACATTAGGTTCGAATGTTTGACCATGAACCGAACATGGGGGTGTTCGGCCCATCACTAGTATTTACCATTGGAATCTGCTTTCCAAGCTCCAGCATATTGTGTTGTGTATGCTGACTGGTGCCTTCTGGGCATTTGCACAAAGATTTGGGTATGCGTAGGTAAATATACAGTACCTCACCAACCATAGCCATGAGGGTTTATTTACATACGGTAAGAACATATAAAAATGCTAACTTATATAGGCTCAAAAAACATAGAGATGTCTTAGAGAAAATCACATTTTTACATTTGGCATGCTGCAGCTTAGCTGGCATAAATTGGGGTGATAGAGCATACATTCTATAGCTACCTTGTTTGTTAGTAACTTCTGTACATATTTGTTATAGTCTGCACATGAATCCTTGACCACAGATGAAAGGTAAATTCCTGGACCAAAAATGTACTTATCTACCATGCATCAAATGCAAGATTGATTGTATGTGCATATATTTGGGAATCAGGACCATTATCAGAAGCTCTAACCTTCTAATAAAAATGTGTTTTTGTTTTGTCTATGCCCCCTTTGGAGCGATTTCCATACAATTCCTGTCCTGAAAGGAAGTGAGGGAAAAATCTTACTAATAGGGATACAGATGGCAATGATAACCTCATAGAGGCTTTCACATGTCTATGCTCTAGAACAGGGGTGTCAACCCTACAGCTGTTGCAAAACTACAAGTACCATCATACCTCTGCCTTTGGGAGTCATGCTTGTAACTGTCAGCCTTGCAATGCCTCATGGGACTTGTAGTTTGGCAATAGCTGGAGGGCCGCCAGTTTGACACCTGTGCTCTAGAAGCTTTCAGTTAAACTAACTTGACCCAAACTCTTAAAAGCAATCCTTAAAATGTATCCAAACCCAAATATAACTATGCAATCTACTGCAGTTAACTAGTCCTCAAATATGGTAGCTGAATTTATTTTAATTTTTCAGCAAGTAAAAAAAAATAACTTGATCTTACCAGAAATCCTTGTCACTTCTGTGAGCTGAACTTGAAGCAAAAACAAGGTTACCTTTCTTGTGTAAACTACTAATCCCACCATCCTGCCTGTAACAGATGTGACCAAAGACAGATATGTTTGAAATCCAGCCCAGGTGACAACCATGACTGCCTCCATCGATACAATGAATGAGTGTTTTAGTTAATCTGCAGCACTGTTTACAGAAAATCTAAGGGTTAAAACCTGGGAGGGTCACGCAATGAAACCCAAATCACCTTTGTGGGGTCCCTTGAGAAGACTTAGGCCTCAAATCACATTTATTAATTGTGACACAGAGACTAGATTCAATTGTATAACAGCCACATCTTGCCCAGAAGCCTTAAGGACCCCAGCTCTTCATCCACAGTTCACTGTTGCTTAAGATGGGCAAAAATTATCATTCCATATTTAGGTTTTGGATTGCTTACTCTGATACTAGGATTTCAAGGGAAAGGAGATGGTAGGACATTGACCTTTTACTACATGTGAAGAAAATCGGTCTTGCAACCATGGATTTTAGTATATAGGCATCCCACTGATAATCAGCTATAAATCATAGCGTATTCACAGCATGCTCCAATGTACAGACTCATTAAACCAAAAGGGTCACTCCATCATACATCAACACTTTAACAGGCAGCCTTCAAGTAAAATAAACAACACTTCTAGCTGAATAGTAAGTTAAATGTTTACTTTAGTTGTACACTGTATCTCAAAGTGCTTACATATGGTGGAGTAACTCTTTTGGTTGCAAGCGACAGTACATTGTGCGTAAGGTATGCACTTTGATTGGAGGTTGTGGATTGTGACTCTGCCATACCTGAATCTAACAGTTTGAGTTCTTTGTCCCGTGAATGAAGTGCTACATGACATTCAATCATGTCTACACTGCACCAGCACGGCAAGCCTCTTCTATATGTGAAATGTTAGTGGACAATTCTTCACTTTTATCGGGTTTAGTTTTCTTTATTTCACATTTATGTGTTTTTTTTTTATTTTCTGCTAGGTTTAAAAATATTTTAGTGGAGGTTGGGTTTAGTACTTCAGGGTTTATTTTTGGGGGGGAGATATGTTTTATATTTTGCAAAATACAGTAGTTGATGACACAGGAAAACCTGCCCTTTGTTTGCAGCATGTCACCACATACTTGTGCAGTAAAGTAATGTTCACCAATGCAAGTGTAAGGGATTTCCAGCAAGGCGAATCGCGATTAGAAATGCGCATGCGCATAGGAATTCCCAGAGGAGAATTGCCGGTTGTGCACATGCGTGCAAAAATGTGCGATCGCGCACACGCATGCGCACGGCGAAGATTGGTGCCTGATGGCCTATTTAAAGAGTGTCTCTGCCCATGTTAAGTGCTGATTGGTCTTCAGCTCCCCCGTGTCCTGCTTGTTCCTGTGTGATTCCTTTGTTGCTGACCCGGCTTGTTCCTCACCTGACTCTGATTGATACTGGTTCCTGACTTCGGCTCTGCTCCTGACCTTGGCTTTCCTTCTGATTCTGTACCGTGCTGCCCGACTGTTGATGATCCTGGCTATTCCTATGACACTGCTCCTGTCTCTTACCCTCATTGCCTGCCTTGCTCTGGTGCACGCCTGGCAATCTACAAGACCTGCTCTGCTTGTTACTACTGTGCCTGAATCACAGGATCATCAGCCTTCCAAGGTCATCATCTGCAAGAGCTGCAAACACAACTACTGGCGCTCTTGTCCCCCTGGTCCCTAGACTCCCTCTGTTCCAATTCCAGCGGGGTCAGGGCTAGTGACACAAGTGAGGCCGACCTCGTCATTTCAGTCTCCCATCAGGCACGTGACAGCAAGTGCCTCAACCAAATGATTGCTGACTCTGAGATTTGAGGACCCCATGGATTATTGGATGTCCAGGCAGGGCCACTGGTTGGAGCTTGTACAGCATGCACTGGAGCTTCTGACTTGCACTGCATCCAGTGTGCTGTTGTAACAGGCATTCAGCGCAGCAGGAGGTTTTGTTATGGAAAGGTGACTGTTCCCTGACAGTATGGACTGTCTCACCTTCTACAGCTGGACCTTAAATGCCAAATTTCTAATGTTTCCTGCAGGAAATATCCTGCTTTGTGTCTCACTGTTTGCAGCCTATTCTGAAGTTCTAGAAAACGTCTCTCAGATATTTCAAGATAAAACCCTCCTTTTGTCTACATCTTATATTCTGGCCTAACTAAGCATTTTACATACTTTCCAGCAACTCTAGTATTTACTGTAAAATAAAAACCTGCCTTGTGTCTCCCTCATACATTGCAACCTAACCAAGCTGCTTGCTTACTGTACAGCCAGTGAACAATATTTGTGGCTATTGTCTCTCAAATAATGCACTCTAATTTTTACTGTAAGATAAAACCTGCCTTGTTTCTCCCTCTTACATTGCCATCTAACCAAGTTGCTTACATAGAGTCCAGTCACTGAACAATATTTGGGGCTATTGTCTCTCAAATAATTTTATTTATTTTTTATTTATTATATGTACTTAAATAGCGCCGTCCATTTATGCAGTGCTTTACAGATATATTGCACAGTCACATCTGTTCCTAACCCTCAGGGGGTGTACAATCTAAGGTCCCTAACTCACATTCATACATACACATACTAGGGCCAATTTAGACAGGATCCAAATAACCTACCAGCATGTCTTTGGAGTGTGGGAGGAAACCGGAGTACCTGGAGGAAACCCATGCAGGCACAGAGAGAACATGCAACTCCAGGCAGGTGGTGCTGTAGTTGGGATTTGAACTGATGACCCTAGTACTACCATTTAGCCAATAATGCACTCTAATTTTTACTGTAAGATAACACCTGCCTCATCTCTCCTTCCTTTGTTGCATTCTAACCAAGCTGCTTACATACTGTCCAGCAGCTGAACACTATTTATAGCTATTGCCTTTCAAATAATACACTCTAATTCATATTGCAAGATAAAACCTGCTTTATCTCTCCCTCTTACGTTATGCCCTAACCAAACTGCTTACATACTGCCAAGCCACTGTGCAATATTGTAGCTATTGTCTTTAACAGTCTAATGTTTATGTCATGATAAAACCTCTCATCTTGTCTCTCCCTGTTATATTGCAGCCTTAGCAAGCTGTTTACATCTTTCCAACCACTAAATATAAATTGTGGCTATTGTTTTTTTAATATTATTTTAAATGTTATTTCAAGATAGAACCTGTCTTGTCAATCTATCATACATTGTGACCTAACCGGGTAAAAATGTATCAGCTCCTAAACAGTTTTTGGCTATTGTCTCTCCAATAACATACTGTCATTTTTTTTTCAAGATAAAACTTGCATTGTCTCTTTCTATTTTCAGCCTATTTAAGTGTTCATTTATTCTCTTAACACCAGCCGTTTTTTTACCAAATACATACCTAAAGTCTTTATTTTTAATATTTTTGGAATAATTGGAGATACAAGGATAGTAGGGGGTTTGGGGAAAGTGGGTTGTGTTTTTAAATGTTTTGTACACTCTGTTTTAACATTTTATTAATCTTTTAAGACAATACAATACAACATGGTACTGTGAAAAAAGAAGCTATACTAAAAACTGTTTTGGCATTGGCCAAGTTGTATGAAGTTGAGGCCTTTAGTGTTTTGTTCTTTTTTAGCATAAACTTTCCTATAGCTTTTAGGTCTTTTGTTGCTGCTACTTCCATTAATTCAGACATATTAATCCTTGATAAAAAAAAAAAAAAATTGTCTCAGCCCAAGCTACCTAAAAATATATTTTCAAAATTAAATAATAAGATTGGGTGCTGCAGTACATTTAAGCCAAGCCTAGTGTAAAAGTTAAAAAAATAAGATACACATCCAAAACATGTGATGCCAGAATAAGGTGTTGCTGACACTGTCCATGAAAACTGTAGTGTTCCGTAACACCACATGCAGCTTAAAGGCATCTGCCAAACATGTATTTTTAAGGAGTGGTGTTTTTTTCCATGCTGTCCTGAAAGTCACACTACAAGGCCCCACTCCATCCTGTATGGTATATAAAAAAAACAAACTTGATTGCAATACCCAGCACTCTTTACCTCTTTTGACAGCTGCTTGCCTATTAGCTTTGAAAATGGCCAGAATTTAGTTTCACGATTTGCCTCCAGCCAAACCTTTTTTTGTTATGAATAGAGCAGAGTAGAATTATAACCCCTGTCAGATTTTCACTGCTATCCAAAGGTAAGCTAGAGAGATTTACCCTTACTTCCTGTTCTACTGTGACCTGGTTACTGATTTCACCTTTCTTCCAGTCTCATGAAAATGTTGTCAACAGGACAAGATGTGAGGGTAAATCTCTATAATGTAGTCCCAGATAGCATGTAGGACCCAACGAGATTCCTAATTCTTCCTTACTCTATTAAAAACTAGAAAATACAAAGATTTTGACTTGACATACACTTTAATTTCGAGTTTTCGTGAATTTCAAACTGGATTGAAGAAACCCTCCACAAATCGAATTCAGGTAGATATGCCCATCCCTAAAGACAAGGATAAAACAAACTCTTTTAGGGGTCCCTGATGACCACTTTATGTAAAGCCGTAAACAGATTTTAAAAGGATATAAATTAGTCTAGCACAAAAGTTACCTTTATTGTTTTTTTCGGTAAAGTATGCTAAATCATAGACAATTTGGTATGGCAATTACCTAAAGTGCTTCAATTACCGTAGGGTGTTTAGTTAGTACAAGAACAAGAGATTTGTATTTTTTTTTTTTTCAGTTAAGAACAATGTGTTAATCCTTCTGTACAAAGCTGGTTCCCCTCATCTCTGGTGTTCTAAGTTCAAATGAAAGACTGGGGGCTGTAGATCAGTAAAAAGTAAATATTTTTTAATATTCTTTTCCATTATATCTCTTTATCATATGCACACATGTGCAGATTCTCTTCTATGTCACAGCCACTCTTTGTAACATATAAACATGTAACATAATCCTTTTCCAGTAAAACAGAATACATATCAAACTTTTTATACCATAAAAAAGGTTCAAGTATCTGAAAACACAATGGCTATTATATAGGTATTCATTCAGAAACAGGTGTGCGATTATACAGAAAAAAAGTTAACTAATGAGCTATATTTATTGAAAGATGTTTGAGAAAGCATTAACCTAAGACCATATATGTGTTCCAGCAACACATAATGCTATATTCAGCTAATTAAATACCAGTAAGCAGATAAACTGTACCATGAAGGATTCAATTTGTAATAAGACTCATTTGCCGATTCTGTATCGTAGGGAAAAAAAAATTGAACGTCATTAAATATGGATTTAGGCTAAGTCTCTTACAAACAATGTATAAACTGCACAGGATAAATATCAAAGTGGACTGTAAAGTAAAAACAGGTATTAAGAGATACATTCGTGCATTTCTATACTTACAGATTTCTTTGCACAAGTCACAGGAGAAACTCCAAGTTTGTTTCTTGTAGATGATTAGGACAGGCAGGAAATAACTCCCTGTGAACCAGCTTGTTACAGGCTTCCACGGTGCTGATCCCAGTGTTTGCGCTCTAGTTTTGTGCATGTAGTATCATCTGAAAATATCCAGAAATCTGGGGGATTATTGTGATATAAGCATTTATGAAATTAAAATGTTTATGCTAAGCACAGGCAAGTATCTGGCAGGTTGCCATGCTCCTTGTTTCTTCTTGCATGGCTCTGCTGAGACCCCACAGAGCACTTGTTAATGAGATCTGTGCTTTATCAGGTTGTGCTGTTGTAGTCTGCCAGCTGTAAACTTTACTTCCCCTCCTCAAATGACACAGCTGGAAATCCCACTCCCACATTTATTTGCTTAGAGTTGTAAGCTGGATGACTAAATTCCCATGCTGGTGGAGGTCACCATCACATCCTAAGGTTATCACAACCTCACCTTGGAGGAATCTGACAACATCACAGTAAACTGAAAGATGGCCATTGCAGAATGAATGGCATACGGATAATGATGGCATATTTTACATTTTATGAATAAAAAAATCGGTATACCCACAAAATTACTGTCTAAATTATATAAAATTATATAAACACCCTAGACGCACAAAAAGTCACATTTTCTCCCCCGAAAGTCCAAAGTCAAAAAAAGCCTCTCAGCGTCTGAGAATCTACAAAAAGTCATATTTCCACTTGATCCATCTCCAAAAATAACTCTTTAGTATCCACGTGTACCTCAAAAGATATATATAGTTTTTCTTCTTTTGAGGTACACGTGGATACTAAAGTGTTATTTTTGGAGATGGATCAAGTGGAAATATGATTTTTTAAAAATTCACAGACGCTGAGAGGGTTTTTTCTATTTTGCATTTTACAAAGAAACACATTTTTGCATCTCTTGTACACATGTACTAAAGTGTTACTAAACCCAGGACCCTGTATTCACTATATCTGATCTCCTTGGACCCTGCATTCACTATATCTGATCTCCCACACTACACACAACATGGAAGTTCCGTTATTTTAGTAAATATAAACCACTAAATACCTTTTCTTATCAACAGTTAGAGCAGTCTTGTGACTTCTATCAGTGTCCAGTTGAGCACTGGTTAAAGCTTGAATGAGTGGTTTTCATTTTGCTCGAGGAGGATGTAGAACCCCTGACCTCTGTCTGGACAGTGCAGATTGGCCCTGTGTTGATCACATGCACTCTCCCAAGAAAAAAAAAACCTCTCTAGCAATACACACCAAACTGAGCATGTGCAAAGTGACTCCACACTATATGTCTTATCAGGAGATAAGACACTGGAAGAAGGGGAGGATCAGAGAAGACAGGAACAAACAGCATTTTTACATAATGCAGAGGATTAACTCCTTAGGTTCCACAGTGAGGAGTATAACAAGCATGCTCCAAACTTTCTAAATAAAGGGCCAGATTACTGTCCTTCAGACTTTAGGGGGGCCGGACTGTAGCAAGTAGGAGAAGCAAGCATCCTGGTGTCAGTGGAGTAAACAATGCCCTATTATTAGTATTGGGGGAGTAATAGTGGCCCTTCATTGGTGTCAGCTGAAGCAATAGTGCCACATCATTGGTATCAGTGACAAGAATAATGCCCCATCATTAGTATTGGGGGAGGAATAGTGTCCCATCATTGGTGTCAGTGGAATGAATAGTGACCCATCATTGGTCTCAGTAGGAGGAATAGTGCCCCATCATTTGTGTCAGTGAAAGGAATAGTGTCCCATCATTGGTGTCAGTGAGAAGAATAGTGTCCCATCATTGGTGTCAGGGAGAGGAATCGTGTCCCATCATTGGTATCAGTGGGATGAATAATGTCCCATAATTGGTATTGGGGGAGGAATAGTGTCCCATCATTGGTGTCAGTGGGAGAAATAGGGCTCCATCATTAGTATCAGTGAGAGGAATAGTGCCCCATCATTGGTATCAGTGGGGAGAATTGTGTCCTATCATTAGTATCAGTAGGAGGAATAGTGTCCCATCATTGGTGTCAGTGGGAGGAATAGTGTCCCATCGTTAGTGTCAGTGGGAGGAATAGTGTCCTATCGTTGGTATCAGTGGGAGGAATAATGTCCCATCATTGGTGTCAGTGGAAGGAATAGTGCCCCATCATTGGTGTCAGTGGAAGGAATAGTGCCCCATCATTAGTATCATTGGTGGAATCATGTCCTATCATTGGTATCAGTGGGAGGAATAGTGTCCCATCATTGGTATCAGTGAGAGGAATAGTGCCCCATCATTGGTATCAGTGGGGGGAATCATGTCCTATCATTGGTATCAGTGGGAGGAATAGTGCCCCATCATTGGTATCAGTGAGAGGAATAGTGCCCCATCATTGGTATCAGTAGGGGGAATCATGCCCTATCATTGGTATCAGTGAGAGGAATAGTGCCCCATCATTGGTATCAGTGGGAGGAATAGTGCCCCAACATTGGTATCAGTGGGAGGAATAGTGTCCCATCATTGGTGTCAGTGGGAGGAATAGAGCTCCATAATTAGTATCAGTGAGAGGAATAGTGCCCCATTATTGATATCAGTGGGGGAAATTGTGTCCTATCATTAGTATGTGGGAGGAATAGTGTCCTATCATTAGTGTCAGTGGGAGGAATAGTGCACTATCATTAGTATCAATGGGAGTAATAGTGTCCCATCATTGGTATCAGTAGGAGGAAAAGTGCCCCATTATTGGTGTCAGTGGGAGGAATAATGTACTATCATTAGTATCAATAGGAGTAATAGTATCCCATCATAGGTATCAGTGGGAGGAAATGTGCCCCATCATTGGTGTCAGCGGGAGGAATAGTGACCCATCATTGGTGTCAGTGGGAGGAATAGTGTTCCATTATTGGTGTCAGTGGGAGGAATAGTGCCCAATCATTGGTGCTAGTGGGAGGAATAGTGCCCAATCATTGGTGTTAGTGGGAGGAATAATATTCCTATCAACTACTATGCCACAATGTTCCTGACAGTGGGGGAAGTAGAGTCCCAAGGGCTGGATAAAACCAAGCAAAGGGCCACATTCGGCCTACGGGCCACAGTTTGGAGACCTGTGCACTAACACATCAACAGAAGCATGATGTAATTAAAATGTGTATCTCTTACACCTCTGAAAATATAAAGGACAAGCTCACTTTTAATGACTTTAACTGTCCTTTAATTCCCCCCTGACCGGAAGCAACATAATGTACCTACCTTAAACCCACCTTCAGGGATCTTCAGAGTGCTGCTTTGCCCAGTGCAGCACAACCTTTGCATGAAAAAAGGCCCAAGCATGCCCTGCATCTTCTGTGCCAGAGGAGTACAGATCAACTATGGGAATACATGAGGCTGCAGCGCACATACGCAGTGCATTCAGGTGCAATCCAATAGGGGCCTTTTTCTTGCAAGGGTTTTGCAGCACTTGGTAGGGCACCATACTGAAAATATCCAGAGTGGGGCTGAAGATCTGAAGGTAAGTGTTTGGGTTATTTAAATGCATTTGGAGTGTATTCAAAAAAAGTAAAAACTTTTCTACTTAAAACACCTTTACTTTGGCAACAGCCTATATTTTTACAAAGACACAAAACAGTTGGCTAAAAAGAAGCATTGTTTGATTTTCAGCTGAATTTCACCCCAGGAACTTCTCTGTTAATGGTTCAGCAGGTGGACCCCACCTATATATATATCCCCGACCTTGGTGTGACTTCACGAGGTTACTCACTTTTTCACAAGTTTCCTGTTTTATGATTTTCTAAAATATAAAAATCACAAAATAACACCCAGCAAGGCCTCAGGAGGGAAGGTCAGTACCCTCCAATCACAGAATCATAAATCAATTTGAAAACATCTCTTTTTATTGTATCAATTAATACAAAATGAAAAGTGGTCAATGCCAAAAAGTATATGCTCCAAATATTCCACCCTCGAAGGAGTCTCTTCACTGGTCTAAAAAAGCTGCACTATAAAAAACAAAAAAGATTTCCTATAATGTTTTGGCAAATGCTTTTTCCCCAAAGGTGTCACATACAGCAATAAAGGCTTAACAGAGATAGTCTTTCTTTCCAGGTCTATTCAAAACTAAAAAATCTTTGTCTTGAGTTGGGCTTTACAGCTGAACTCCAGCAATTATCAGGAACTGGATTTATGTACTAAGATTACATTTCCCAGGATCCTCTGATCTGCCACACCCCTCTAATCGCCCAATGATGCAGGGGTTATTAGAGCTGCAGGCGTTAATAGAGCTGGATTAATGTGCCAAGTTTACATTTCCCAGGATACATTATGCTAAAATTAAGACTTAGGTTTAGTGAAAGCAACAAATGTAAAAATCAGCACAAGGGACAATAAATACAATCAATGTGGAGTGTCCTTTGTGCTGATGACTGCGGTTTTAGTTGAAATCTTTCATCCTCTGATCTGCCACACCCCTCTAATCGTTCAATGATGCAGAGGTTATTAGAGCTGAGGGACCTATCAAAAGCACCCATTAAGAATGCCGACTATGCCCACCCTTTCCTCCCTCCTCCTCCAATCATAGGAGCTCTACTATAGCATCTGTGTATATATGTACAGTAAGTACATGTATATATATCAGTGAAAAGTGCTCTATGAAAGGGGGAGGCAGACCAATCATTCATCCACCCATCTTCCATTCATTGATGGAACATATTGTACTGCTTCTATGAATATAGTAGGAGAGTAGAAAGGGTGGACATAGTCGGCACTCTTGTAACTCAATAAAAGTTACATCAAGTTGTGTGTGTAATTCCATATATAATTGGCAACAAACACAGTATCGCAATGGTCACAATTGGACGAAAAATCGGAATATGTATCACCAGCTTTACAGAATACAGTGAAAATCATTAAAATTATATTTGTTGCCCAAATGTAAAGATATCCATTTATTTACCATGATGACAAATAACAATTTAGTTGGAATGCTAAACTCTAATCTACAAAAAGCCAATTATATCATGTGCTAACTTTCACTATTAAAGATTGGACATATTAACTCTAAACTAACAGCCGTTGAAACATCAACTCTTACATTTCTTTCTGAAAAAAAAAACCCTGCCAAATCCTGTAAAAGAAGCAGCTTGACGTGTACAACTAGCCCTAAACTATTATTTTAGTTTTAAATGGAGTGGCGAAGTATTACAACTCCTTTTGGGCTTTTACTGTTACCTGGGGCTTTATTATGGCTTGTTTACACTTGCAGTTGGGGAGTGGTTAAAAACAGGTGGTTGAGTCATGACCGCTCCCCTTAAGCTGCAAAGTTATACCTCCTGTCACTTTTGGCAGGCAGTACCAATGTCAACGGTGACACATTCAAGTGAATTTTGAGCATTGTTTGAGTGCTGGCTTTTCTCAAAGTTTAAATTTCTGTGGTGTCACCAGTTAGTCAAGCACCCAGCCCTTTAACCTCTTCCCTACTGCGCTAAAGCCGAACGATGGCTACAGCCAGGTTATCTAGTTCTGGGACAACGTCCATGGATGTCATTCCGGAACATGCCCCCCAATGATCTGTGCCACCCACCTGTGCCCTGCAGTGCCACCTGCCTGTGCCCACCAGTGCCACCCACCTGTGTTCTGCAGAGCCACCCACCTGTGCCCATCAGTGCCACCCACCTGTGCCCTGCAGTGCCACCCATCAGTACTGCCCAGCAGTGCCCAGCAGTGCCGCCCATCAGTGCTGCCCATCAGTGTCACCTATCAGTGCCCATCAGTGCTGCCTATCAGTGCAGCATCATCAGTGTCAGCTCATCAGTGCCGCCTATCAATGCTGCCTATCAGTGCCTCCTATCAGTGCCCATCAGTGCTCCCTATCCATGCCACCTCATCAGTGCCCATCAGTGCTGCCTATCAGTGTACCCGCATCATCGCACATCAGTGAAGGAGAAAAATTACCTGTTTGCAAAATTTTATAATAGAAACAAAGAAAAACTTTTTTTTAAAAATTTTGGCTATTTTTGTTTATAGTACAAAAAATAAAACACCCAGTGGTGATTAAATACCACCAAAAGAAAGGTCTATTTGTGTGAAAAAAATGATAACAATTTCATATGAGTACAGTGTTGCATGACCGTGCAATTGTCATTCAAAGTGCAACAGCACTGAAAGCTGAAAATTGGCCTGGGCAGGAAGAGGGTATAAGTGCCCAGTAGGCAAGTTAAAAAGGGTCTCATGAGATCAATGTTGTGTGATTTGATACATTAAAAGAAGTGAAAACCCGAGAGGTGTTCCAATTGTTCCCCATCCATTAGGAAAAAAAAATGTTTTGGCTGAATATACACTTTAATTCTGATCTTTTCTGCAGGCAATTTGTTAAATCTTCACTCTCCTGAAGAGTTCTGGCAGCCCCAGCTATCTGACACTTCCAGGTGTTTCAGAAAGTATGTCCCCAGCTGGATGTCATGGATTCTTCCAGCGACCCCTTTATCACCTCTGTGACACAGGGATTAGCAGTAGGAGCCACAGACTGTTGCAGGGGACCAGGGGCAGACTGACAACTGACAAGGAACAGGGGCCCCCGGGCAATAGGGGATCATGGGGCCCCTGTGCCCTTGCCCAAACTCAAAAAAGCCTATGAAAAAGATACCAGGGGCATCTCATGGGGCCCCCTACTGACCCCGGACCCTCGGGCAGAGCCCGAGTTTCAAAATGGTCAGTCCGCCCCTGCAGGGGACACAACTGATAGTGTCACATAGCAACAGTGCCCAGAGCTCTTCAAGAAAGCAAAGATTTAACAAACTGCCCACAGGAAGGGTTAGTATTAGGCTGCTTTTATTACATTGTGTGGCGGTTTATTTTTTACATTTGTGCAGGGTTAAAAGGTTTGTCCTTCATTCTACACATTCGGAAATAAGCTCTTACCAGCAATATCACCTTCCTTATCATTTAAGAGTGAATCCTAAGAAGCTGATTTACTAAAGTTAAATAGACTGTTCAATTTGCAAGGGAAGTTGCCCTTTGCAAGAGAATTTTCAAAGGGCTTAATTAATGAGGCGACTCTTTGCTGACTTCCATCATCCAATCATGTGTAGTGAAAATGCTGTTTCTTATTTTCCTTGCTCATGATTGGGTATTCTTTGCAAAATGAAATCGCATTTATCACATTAGCTAAGCTCTTGGGAAAATTCTCTTGCAAAAGAGCAACTTCACTTGCAAAGTGAACAGGCCATTTGCCTTGGGTAAATGATACACTAAGAGACGCAAAATGCAGTACCCTGCGCTGGGATTAAGCAAAAAGTAGTCTGTTGTGTGCATGTACATCCGGAGATTTGCAGAGAACATTTTTGTTTATGATCCCTCCCATCATCCCTTTGTACATCACATCTCCAGGTTTTAGCTCCACCATGCTCTATAATTTTCAGATTGTAATGCCCTTTGCTGGTGAAATGTCATACAGATGTGTGACCATAAAATATCTATTTAAAACAATGCAACCAATGACTGTTCCCAGATAGGCCAAGTTCTGCAAAAGAATGTTGAACAAAATCATACAGTATGTGGGTTTAATATTGTACAGCGCTGAGCAAAGTGTTGGCGCTATATAAATCCTGTATAATAATAATAATAATAATAACAACCAATGATTTTATCGCATATGAATTCCATGTAGTCTATGTAACTGGGAGTGGTACAGGGTCCTTTACTTTGTGCTTAACCACTTCCATACCGGGCACTTTTACCCCCTTCCTGCCCAGGCCAATTTTCAGGTTTCAGCGCTCTCACAATTTAAATGACAATTGCGCGGTTATACGACACTGTACCCAAACTAAAATTTTATCATTTTCTTCACACAACTAGAGCTTTCTTTTTGGTATTTAATAACCACTGGGATTTTTATTTTTTGCTAAATTAAAAAAAGACCAAAAATTTTGAAAACAAAACACGTTTTTCTTTATTTCTGTTATAAAAGTTTAAAAATAAATAATTTTTTTCATAAATTTAGGCCAAGATGTATTCTGATACATTTCTTTGGTGAAAATAACACAAATCAGTAGTTATATTTAGTTTGTAGGAAAGTTATAGAGTTCACAAACTATGGTATAGATCTGAATATTGATCAATCCTGAAGTACTGACAGCCAATCTGATTTCTTGAGGTCCAAGAATGTCAGAACAGTACAGATATCCCCTAAATGACCCCTTTTTGCAAAGTAGACAGTCTGACGTATTTCATAAGAGGCATGGCGAGTTTTTTCGAAGTTGTAATTTTTTTGTCATAATTTTTCGGAAAATGAAGAAATTAAAAAAATTATTTTCACTATTTTTTTTTTACATACTGTCACCAGTGCAGTACAGCGTCATCATATAACTGGCATGGCGGTGATCAGGGACACTGACTGGTGACAGTACGAAAAAAAAATTATACATTTTTTAAAAAATGTTTTATTATTTTTAATTTTTTATTACTTTTTTCTCTTTCTTTAAGATTTTTTTTTATATTTCACTATGTCCAAAGTAGTACAATGTTACCATAGTAACATTGTACTACTTTGGGGAAGCGATCCGTATTTTTTACACAATTTGCTTATAGCAAAGAATTACTTTGCTATAAGCAAGCATTTACCTGAATGAAATCGATTCATTCAGGGTTTTTTTTATTGTGATTAGATGTGATTTGGCCATGGCTAATCACATGACACAGCTGGGCTGTGATTGACCCAGCTTGTGCATGTGATCACTGTGACCATTCACAGCTAGACACACTTGTATACAATGGATGGCATGAAAGGAAGCCATCCATTGTATACAACTGTCATGTAACCTGCTGTGATTGATCACAGCAGGTCACATGGTACTGGCAAGGGGGCCGGTACACAGATCTGTCATCGGCTGTGTCTGAGGTATACGGCTGGGGACAAATCACGCCGCAGCGCGGCCCTGCGGGCATGCGCAATTCACGTTCCAGAAAGGATGCCATATGGCGTCCACCCGGAGGGACAAGCTGTTCGCCCGGCCGCCATCTGGCTATAGGCTCGGTGGCAACTAGTTAAAGGTGTCCCTAAACTCAGATAAGTAAAAGGTATGAACATTCCGCAGTATTAATTAACTACTGAAATTTAAGTCAATTAGTCCTCATGCACACTGGACGTTTTTACAGCGGCTGTTTTTCTAATGCTGAAAAACGCAGTACAACGCCGCAAACCAGCATTTTTGGAAGTTTTTTGACCAAAAAAAAAGGGAAAAGAAATGCAAACGTGGAAAAACGCAGGAAATCAGCTCATGGCCCAGTATATATGATCATGATATATTCCATGTATACTCTATACAATATGAAAATGTATGTTTGTCATCTTCATTGCCGATCTATTAAGAATTTTAGCTAAATTCCAATCAAAGGTCAGAAAGCTATGCTTTTAAAGTAAAGTGATCAGTCACAATTTGTTGATGTTTCCTTTTGTTGTTCCCAGGAAAGCAGGAGACAGATTTATATGACAAAGTAGTGTTTATAGTAAATACGGCATTGTCAGATGATTGCTGCTGTTCAATAACTCTGGTCAGTGACCGGAACCAATTTATGACTGTAGCTGTCATAGTCCATATTCATTTGTACTCATTCATTTATTTGCACACATTCATTATGTACTCATGCATAAGCATTCATTGTGGCCTATTATTTACTGCAAATATGGTATATGGTGTGCATAAACTTTGTCTAGCTGTAAGGAATATATTGTGTTTGCAGAGAGTAACATACCTACCGTATATACTCGAGTATAAGCCGACCCGAATATAAGCCGAGGTACCTAATTTTACCACAAAAAACTGGGAAAAACTATTGACTCGAGTATAAGCCGAGGGTGGGAACACCAGTGGGAAGAATCGTGCCTCATCATTGGTGTCAGTGGGAGGAATAGTGCCCCATCATTGGTGTCAGTGGGAGGAATAGTGCCCCATCATTGGTATCAGTGGGAGGAATAGTGCCCTATCATTGGTATCAGTGGGAGGAATAGTGCCCCATCATTGGTATCAGTGGGAGGAATAGTGCCCCATCATTAGTGTCAGTGGGAGGAATAGTGCCCCATCATTGGTATCAGTGGGAGGAATAGTGCCCCATCATTGGTGTCAGTGGGAGGAATAGCGCCCCATCATTGGTGTCAGTGGGAGGAATAGTGCCCCATCATTGGTATCAGTGGCAGGAATAGTGCCCCATCATTGGTATCAGTGGGGGGAATAGCACCCCATTATTGGTGTCAGTGGAATAGTGCCCCATCTTTGGTGTCAGTGGGAGGAATAGTGTCCCATCATTGGTGTCAGTGGGAGGAATAGTGTCCCAACATTGGTGTCAATGGGAGGAATAGTATCCCAGCATTGGTGTCAGTGGGGGGGTGGAGGAATAGTGCCCCATCGTTGGTGTCAGTGGGGGGGAGAAATAGTATCCCATGATTGGTGTCAGTGCGGGGTGGAATAGTGCTCCATGATTGGTGTCAGTGGGGGGTGGAATAGTGCCCCATCATTGGTGTCAGTGGGGGGGGGGAGGAATAGTGCCCAATCGTTGGTGTCAGTGGGGGGGAGGAAAAGTGCCCCATCGTTGGTGTCAGTGGGAGGAATAGTGTCCCAACATTGGTGTCAATGGGAGGAATAGTATCCCAGCATTGGTGTCAGTGGGGGGGTGGAGGAATAGTGCCCCATCGTTGGTGTCAGTGGGGGGGAGGAATAGTATCCCATGATTGGTGTCAGTGCGGGGTGGAATAGTGCTCCATGATTGGTGTCAGTGGGGGGTGGAATAGTGCCCCATCATTGGTGTCAGTGGGGGGGGGGAGGAATAGTGCCCAATCGTTGGTGTCAGTGGGGGGGAGGAAAAGTGCCCCATCGTTGGTGTCAGTGGGAGGAATAATGCCCCATCATTGGTATCAGTGACACCAATGATAGGGCACTATTCCTCCCACTGACACTTGCTGACCCCTGTTCCAGTATGGTGCTGCTGCAGCCAGCATATGTGGTTGCAGCAGCACCTAAGCAGGGCACACTTACCTGCATCTCCTTCACTCGATTTTCGCGGGGCCGCTCAACTCCGCCTCCTCGCCGGTGATTGGCCGCCTGTGTGCCTTTCCTGAGCTACAGTTCTGGCGGCCAATCACCGGTGAGAAGGCGGAGCCGAGCAGCCGCGCGAACATCCAGTGGACGAACCAAATGAAGGAGCAGCCGCGCTTCCTGGACCGGAACGTCGTGGGACCAGAGCCAGGTAAGAGACAGCAGCCCCCTGCAGACGTTGACTCGAGTATAAGCCGAGGGGGCCGTTTTTCAGCACAAAAAATGTGCTGAAAAACTCGGCTTATACTCGAGTATATACGGTATATTGTAGAAATGTATAATTCCACAGTATATCACAGTAAAACAAGAGGCCCTGTCCAAAGACTATCAGATATAACAAAAATCTTCCATCAGATTATTGGACTGGTTTATTAAGAGTTCTTGCATGGCAAGACCACTTACTGTTATCTCACATATATATTCTTATTATTATAGCCAAATTTACCACCCTAATTCCTCCCACAGTTTTTACATTACATAGACAGTAATATACCGAAACGTGCGGATTGTTCCCGATTGGTGTGCTATTACTTTGTGGAACGTTTCGCTGAATGCTTCACAAAATATCGTCATTTTTGTGGTGAAATTGGTCCCATAGGAATGAATGGCGGAATGTTCAAAACTAGAGCGGGAGCTGACAAAAGCTAGAGTGTGAGCTGAAAAATCAGGACATGATTTCTAAACTGCCATCACTCCCTCATTTTCAAGCCCACCTACACAAATCTTATATCAAAACGTTCAGCTATCCCTGCTGCTACTGAAAATGTCCACGGCTAAGCCATAGTCCTGATAGTTTTCACAATATGACCATTTGTTTGCAACTCACGCCGCCCATTGACATTCATTGAAACTCCACTCTAGCCACCTCAAATTTGAAGGGCAATTTCTAAACTGTGGCTGTGCCTTCATTTTTAATATCTCAGAGACATATTATGCATCAAAATGTAGGTCTGGGTCTTGTGATTCTCACAATATAAAGCTCTTCAGTGTAAGATTTATAATTTTTAAACTACAACAGTTTGAAGATGGCAACCACCAGTAAAGTGAACAAGTTGGAGCAGTTTGTTTTTAACCGCTCTTCTCTGCCCTTGCTGTAGAGTGAGTTGCCATAGGAACCCAGGTGTGTGAGCAGGCAGCAGAGTGACAAGCCACTCCACCCAGTTACTCCACCCACTCCAGTTGTAGACTACTGGTGGAGGCAAGAACATTTCACACAATTTCCCCAGAAATTGTAGCTTTTCTAGTTATTATTATTATTATACACAATACAAATAGCGCTACAGTTTGAGCAGTGCTTCCAAAAATGAAGTACAATTACAATACACTTCTGTAAAGTGAAACAAAAAGAAAGCTCTGATGAAGAAGGGACCCCCTTTGAAACGCATCAACCGTACTTTGAGAGTCTACCCCTGCGATGTGACTCGCACTGGCTCTACACTCCTAAAGTTCCTTTGAGGACTTATATGCTTGATTTACGTCGTTGTTTGTAAGTATTATTCTCAATTTAATAAAATTATGGTTTACTGAGGTAATGCGCAAGGTTGGTGCGCTTTCTTTTTGTTTCACTTTGCAGTACTGGTCGGGATTCCCCAGCCTTGTTTAGAGCTGAACAACATGCATTGGTGATCGAATTTTTCAAGTTCTGTTTCCATCCATCCACCCTTACTGTGGGTCATAGAGCACAGGGGAGGTCGTTTCTGTTTCTACAATACACTTCTGTGCAAGAGGAATCAGGAGGCCTGCTTGCAGCGGCTTACAATCTAAAAGGGAGGGCCAAGTGATACAAAAGGTAATATCTGTGGGGGATGAGCTGATTGAGAAAATAAAAGTACAGTTGTTTGGTGGGGGCAGAATAAGATTTTCTGAAGAGAAGAGTTTTCAGAGATCACTTAAATGTGAACAGAGTAGGAGACAGTCAGACAGATTAGGGTAGGGAATTCTATAGGATGGGAGAGGCTCAGGGGAAGTCCTGAGGGGAGCATGGGAGGAAGTGACAAGGAATCTTGAAAGTAGGAGGTCTTGGCAGGAGCAAAGAGTGGTTTGGTTAGTATTTTGAGGCAAGGGTAGTGATGTAGCTGGAGGCAGAGTTGTGGATGGCTATGTAAGTTGTTGTTGGTATTTTGAATTTTGTTTGTTAGTTGTGATTTACGTGAGAAGTTACAAATCTTCACTTGAAAACTGTGTGAGTATTCGCTCTCATTATTCACTCATTTGAAAAGCAAATTCCTGTTCATTCCAAATGCCCAGTCATTTTCAGATGCTTTTCACGCAACTGGATATGGAAGATGTGAAGTGAAAGATTCTCAAAATCTTTAGTACATCAGTTGTGCGTTTAACATATTTTATGCGTGTTATTTACCTGTAAAAGTCTCTCTTTTGTAGGCTTCCAAAAGTCTTAAGACTGCTGTTGGGTGCCACCGTCATTGATGTGATGTCAGCAGCCCCAACAGACTACGCAGTCACTCAACTGACACCATCAGTACTCCCCTAATAGCTACATAAAGGATTATGTACGAAAATGAGAGGAGGGATGAGGATGCTGGGGTAGTGCAGAGAGTAAAAAGACACTGTTATTTAGCAGAGAGCATGTACCCACTTTAATCTGTTCCTGCCTAGACTCAAGGGTAGTGCCCTTGTCCTAATGGTGTACCATTGGTTCTAAACCCCCCTCCTTCCTCAGGGGAACTATCTTACTCTCCCTTGTATGTGGGGATGCCTGTGGGGTGACCCATCCTGCCTTATTCTGTACCTGTTGACAGTCCTCTGCACATACTCTTCAGACCTTACACCAACGGACCTTGCTTTGTTCTTATTTGGGTATATGGGGCTTGCAGGAGAATTCTGCATGTTTTTCCAGTTTGATCCACCCACGCAGTAAAAAAACAGTAATCACTCCTCTTGTGGCAACACACCCAGGAAGTTCTCTGCTTTTCTAATTTATCCTTTACCCGGCGTGCCTCTTTCCTAGTAGAGGCGGGGCTGGCACCTAACTTTTGTGGCTTCTAAAGCAACACAATACTAGAAAGTCACACAAAAATATCTGTATTCGGAACGACCATTTAATTTTCTGTTTATTAGTATACTGCTTTCGAGAACCAATGTTGACTGTTCAGATGAAAATTTCAAAGACATTTCGGGCCATGGCATTCTTGTTTTCAGAGTGGTACGAACATTTGGGGGATATTGGATGATAGTTTGTCTGATTTTCTAATAATGTGTGCTAGGCTTAAAGCCAAATCTCACTCCAAATCTCACAGCCACCTCCATGCCCTACCCCAGTAATTCCCAAGCAGGGCACCACAGGGCACCCTGGGGTGTCTATTGGGTTCCCCCAAGGTGTTGCTATGTGTCTATTGGGTTCCCCCAAGGTGTTGCAAGCACATAGCCCAGTTTGCCCTGGGTCAGGGCTTATGATTGGAGGACTGTGGAATGGGCGGGGGCTCTGTGATGAGGTAAAACTAAAAATGGGGGGCTCTGTAATGGGAAGGCTCCGTGAATGAAGGGGCTATGATGTGATGGGAGGACTTTGTGGTGATGCTAGGACTCTGATGTGATGGAGAGACTCTGTCATGGGGGAATTCTGGTGTAATGGGGACCGTTGACAAGAAGGAGGGACTCAGACTTTAAGGGGGAAACTCTGATATGTTGGGGGGCCTCTGAAGCGGTGGGGGGGGGTTCTGATGTGATGGAGGACCTCCAGTGTAAAGTTAATTTCATCAAGGCAGTTGTGTGCAGGCACAGGTTTCCCACTGATAATAAAATTTACATTTTTACATTTAAGAATGGCTGCCTTACCCAACAATACAGCCAGAAGAGGAGAGAGCAAAAACATGCAAGGAGGGTCTAGGTTGTGTGCTAAGGTATTGACTTCCTGGAGCAATCAACTTTTCTGACAAGTTCAAAAGCACATTGCAAGCAATGGAAAATAGAACACTGAAAGCAATCATTTTAAATACTTGATCTTTTTGTGACGTTCAATGCACTTTTTGAAGTTTGTTACAGAGTACCTTTGACAGAGCAATACAGATACAGTAGTGTTTTTATATCACTATAGTGTAGGAACTAATTTAAGAACTACAGCATGACAGGAATGAACTGCTTATTGTCCTAGTTAAATATTCCATTTAAAAATATATATATATATATATATATATATATTCCTCTTTTCTTTTCTTTTTTTTCTGGGTTCTGCATTAGAGCTTTGTCAGATTATTTTTCTCGTAATATAAACTGTTAACAATTCTTTACATAAAGGTTTGTGAACTAAACTGTCAGATTAGCTAATGAAACATTGCACAGAAAAAAAAACAAAATCTATCATTTCCTAGAAAAACTGTCATACATATATCTGTTTTCATTTAATCTCAATTTGGCAATTAAAATTCAGCATAGATAAAAGAGCTCTGGAGGGAGGCTTTACAATCTCTCTTCTTCATACTGTGAAAATAAACAGTTATGTTGAAGACTAAGTAACCCTGGTCTTGGCACTATATAGTACAAGTAAGGCTACAGGCATGTGAAGCTCAGAGGTTTACAGCAAAACTATTAACAAAACATGTAAGCCTGTTAAATGAATTTTCTGCTTTGTCCATACATTTTGCTGGTTGCCTCCTAAGACCTTTTTCCAGTTAGGTAAATATAAAAAATTGCATATGAATAATAGGGAGTATATTTATTAATGGTTCAACAGCAAATTCATTGGTGTATCGTTTGGGCGCATAGCCCTTCTGACTTAGTCCACATTTGACAGACATTCCACAGTTGCATTCATCCTATTTAAAATAGGATAAAATGTACTAGGCAAATAACTTTTGACCCTATGGGCAAATTTGTAAGCCTGAACCATCCATAGTAAATAGCAAGGCAGGCGCCTCTAAGTGCAGTATTTATTGAGTAGTAAAGGTTAAAAGCACTTACAAGATAGCAGTCAGATAAAAGCTCATCAGGTATAATTCCAGGGAGACACAGTGAGCCGACTAGCGGTAGTGAGTGTGGTGGAACGCACGGGCAAGATGGCCACCGTACTTCCAGGAGAGGCATGGAACGCACACCGGACGTGACATCAAGGGAGCAGTAACTCGTTTCAGAGCATGCGCAGACACTAAGACTGTAAATATAATTTTTATCTCACCTTATTATAGATACGTTTTTAAATATATTATGCACAGCCATTGTATGTATGTTCATATGTACTCACTTAGTCTGTTTGTATATATACAGTATATATGTATACAGGGGCGGACTGACAACAGATGGGGCCCTGGGCCATAGGGGATCATGGGGCCCCTGTGTCCTTGCCCAAACTCAAAAAAGCCTATGAAAAAGGTACCAGGGGCATCTCATGGGGCCCCCTACTGATCCCGGGCCCTCGGGCAGCGCCCGAGTTTCCAAATGGTCAGTCCGCCCCTGTATGTATATATATTCTCTTTTTTTGTTTTTTACTTGCAATGCCAATGCAATCCCCTAGGTGTCACTGCGACAACTCATTTGAGACCCATTTATTTCAATGTACCCATTTTGATTGGTTGCTTTGTTAATTATTCCAGTTGCGCCCCTACTTACTGTAAGTGGTGGCTCCTATCACGGGGGTTTATGGTCTGAGGAAGGAGTGTCTGCGCATGCTCCAAAATGCATTACCGCCCCCTTGATGTCACATCTGGTGTGTGCGTCCACGCCTCTCCTGAAAGTATAGTGGCCACCTTGCCTGTGCGTTCCACCACACTCACTACCGCTGGTCAGCTCAGTGTGTCTCCCTGGCATTATACCTGATGAGCTTTTATCTGACTGCTATCTTGTAAGTGCTTTTAACCTTTACTACTCAATAAACTGCTGCACACTATACTTAGAAGCGTCTTCCTTGCTATTTATTTCACAAGAGTCTGCTTCCACTCTTGAAGTGCTGCTCCAGTGCACACTGTGCTCCCATGTCATCTGGTCTCCCTTCCCTCCATTGGATGCCCAAGATCCTTTTCTCCAGGAGGTCATACTGTTGCAGAACGCCCTACGAACACCGTGAACCCTCCATAGTGATGATGTAATTTTCCTTATTTGGACTGATACCAAATATGAACTTGTAGTCAGTGTTGTCAGAGGGAATCTCAAGGAGACATCTCTGAGAGATCACGGCAATAGGCAGGGAATATAACAGTTACCCTTTTTTTAAAAAAATACCGTAAATGTTAGAGTAATCACCTTTTACCATTGAAGAACAGATGTTGCTGAATGTCAGAGACTGTGTTTAACATCTGGAAAATGTTTGGCAAAATTACAGTGAACAATCCCCGACTATAGCCTGCAAAGCTGATCGGTGTATTCTGATGGCAGGAACACCAGAATACAATGGCTCAGTAGGGAGGAATCAAGTCAACCTGCTGCTTGAACCAAAAAACGTGAAAAAAACTGACTCATCTATGGGCTGCCTTACAGAGAAAACTGGGGTTTATTTACTAAAGTTGGATAGTGCACAATCAGGCTCACTTCTGCATAGAAACCAGTCAGCTTCTAACCTCAGCTTTTTCAATTAAGCTTTGGCAATAAAACCTGGAAGATGATTGGTTTCTATGCAGAAGCGAGTCTGATTTTGCACTCTCTAGCTTTAGTAAATAAAACCCACAGTGACTACAGAACAATTGGCAGTTTTTGTGTCACCAAAACACACAGGTAATCAAAGTTTGAGCCTTTGAGAGTCTCTGGAATTTTTCAAAATTTCTTAAGAAGAATGTACATTGCGTGCACTACGTACATCTCCTGGTGTGTTTTACACTCCTGATTACTTTTTCACTTGCTTTCTGTTGTTCATTGATGTTCATCTGGCTGATGCCTACATCAGTCTTCTGACTGTATTACAACACTGCATGTACTGGACTTCAACTGGCTTGACATTTTGGGGTTTATTTACTAAAGCTGGAGAGTCCAAAATCACACTCCCTTCTGCATAGAAACCAATCAGCTTCTAACCTCAGCTTGTTCAATGAAGCTTTGGCAATGAAACCTGGAAGCTGATTGGTTTCTATGCAGAAGTGAGTCTGATTTTGCACTCTCCAGCTTTAGTAAATAAACCCCTTTGTGTCTATCTCAAAGCCAATGCCTGTTTAACCATTTGCCTTCCGAGCACTTTTACCCTCTTCCTGCCCAGGCCAATTTTCAGCTTTCAGCGCTGTTGAGCTTTGAATGACAGATGTGCAGTCATGCAACACTGTACCCAAATTACATTTTTAGCATTTTTTTAGACAGATAGAGCTTTCTTTTGGTGGTATTTATTCACCACTGGATTGTTTATTTTTTGCTAAACAAACAAAAAAGACAAACATTTTGAAAAAAAAACCCTTTTTTTTCATTTCTGTTATACAATTTTGCAAATAAGTAATTTTTCTTCTTCACTGATGTGCGCTGATGAGGCTGCACTGATGGGCACTGATAAGGCTGCACTGATGAGCACTAATAGGCAGCACTGATATGCTGCACTAATGGGTACTGATATACTGCACAGATGGACACTGATGGGGCTGCACTGATGAGCATTGATATGCTGCACTGGTGAGGATGCACTGACGGGCACTGATATGCTGCACTGATGGGTCTGTGCCAGGGGCGGACTGACAACTCATGGGGCCCCCGGGCAATAGGGGATCATGGGGCCCCTGTGTCCTTGCCCAAACTCAAAAAAAGCCTATGAAAAAGGTACCAGGGGCATCTCATGGGGCCTCCTACTGACCCCAGGCCCTCGGGCAGTGCCCCAGTTTCCAAATGGTCAGTCCGCCCCTGGTCTGTGCTGATAATCAGGGTACTGAAGATCATTGCCCTGATTATCAGTGTAAATGTCCCTGTCACAGGTAAGCCTGTTATCGGCTTTCATTTCCTCAGACAGTGACAGTGCTAAGGAAAGGAAATGCCAACAACCGTCATTTGTTTACATGTGGTCAGCTGTGATTGGACACAGCTGATCACATGGTAAAGAGCCAACTTCATTGGATCTTTACCCTGATCGGTGATGCGCTGTATCCAAGGGACACAGCTCACCACCAATGGCCACATTGCATGCCCACGGGGGAGCGCATGCTGAGCAAGAATGGGAGGATGTTATATAACATCCTCCCAGAACGAGAGAGGTCCCACCTGGCCTATTGTACAATGAGTTAAGGAATACACACTTTTTCCTTTATAACCTATTTTTCATTGGGAATCTTTTGCCTCACCACCAATGGGGCCAACCTAAGAGTTACCACCTGATGAAGATTAGCAATTACTCTGTAGACTCTATGAGGTTGATTTACTAAAGGAAAATAGGCTGTTGACTTTGTAAATAATACCCAATCACTTGCAAGAAAAATAAAAAAAGAATTTTTGTTTGCAAATGATTGAATGATGGAAGACAGCAGAGCTTTGCCTGATTCAATAAGCTCCAGGGAAAATACAAAGTGCAAAATGCCACATCCCTTGCAAAGTGGAGAGCCTATTTGATTTTAGCAAATCAACCTCAATCCCTTAGGTCCCGTTCACATATTTTAAAAGCACAATACACTGTAATACGTATCAGCCTTACTTATATCAGCCATACTACAACTTTTCATGTTTTTGTTAATAAACACTTTACTAATATCAGTTTTGTATTTCAATTGGTGCCTATCCACTGTTATCTGTTTTGTTAAGGGATGAACTGGGATGTTGACACCTTTCTTTGTTAAAACAAATGCAGCTGCTACATTTAAACTCAGAAACAAAAATGTAATATATTACAGCCTACCAATTCCTAATGTGACACTAAACTCTGGTTAAAAAATATTCCATCAAAATATGTATTCTTAACTCAAACAAACTCAAAGTACTTTCTATTGCTCTTAGCCTCCACCAAATTTCTTCTTTTTTTTTTTGCTGCAATGATCCATCTTCCTGTTATAGGGTGACTGTAGGCATTCTCTGTAGGCATGCTATTACCTTTTGCACCACCAGCCCCTCCCTCCTAGATTGTAAACTCCAAGGAGCAGGGTCCTCCTAACCCTCTTGTATTGAACTGTATTGTTGCTGTATTGTCTCCCTTTATATTGTACAGCGCTGACCAAACTGTTGGCGCTATATAAATCCTGTATAATAATAATAATTCTCCATGGTCCTACTGTATGTATAAATGTAGCCTGTTTACTAGGGACTGTGGACTATGAGCTAAGGGATTTGTGGCATGAATAGAGCAGTGCACATGACCTCAGCTAACATGCAAAGTTCATTCCAAATAAAAGGAAGTGAGGGGGGATAAGGAGACGTTTAGGAGTTCACACAGAGTGTTGAAAGAAGGCAGAAAAATACAATAAGAAACAATCTCATGAAAAATTGATTACCAGGCTATTAATTAGCAGATGTGCATTGATTATTTTTGGATAATAAGGATATCGTTTAGTGTCACTGTCAATGTGGCAGCTGCATTCGTTTTTTTTAGACTTGTTTTTCCTATATTTTTATCTGGTGATCCAGCCTGTAACACACTTCATGTTTTAGGATGTTTCCACTCTGGATGGTGGAGCAACAGAGACACCTTTGGATAGTATCATTGTCAATATATGGAGAGGGTAATGTTAAATTCACTAATAGATTTAGATAGACTCCTGCTATAATTTTTTAGACAGTTACAGCAACAGTTGTTTTTCCATTTGGAATAAAGATTTGATATAAAACAAATAAAAGATAACCATTGTAAGTACCCCATCAGTGTAAAATGATTTGTCTCAGCCCTCCAACTTCCACTTTTGCTTGAACAGCTTGGTCTTTTTAAAAGAGAAGTAGGGCTTTTTTTCCCCCATTTATACTTACCTAGGTGGATGAAGCATCAGTCTGATGCTGCCTCTGTCCCCCATCAGCTCTAAGGGTGAGAACATGACCACTGATTGCTGAGTTCTCCTCTCTGCTCTGAGCAGGGTGCGGAAACGTCACCGCTGTCTGCTTTGCCCCCCAGCACTCAATGGAGCACTGGGCTGTGGAGGGGAAGGGAACTGCTGGCTCAGGCTTTCAGCGCTTTTCTGAGAGGTTGAGCCAGGTGTCGCTCCAGACTCTGGGGTGGATCCCGACTTTAAAGTCAGGATCTTTCCCCAGCCTGAACCAGCTAAGTGACATTAGCCAACAGTGGACTTCAGCCCGATGTCAGCTGAAAATAGGTCACAGGAATGCAGAACGAACTGTACTGCTGTGATCCCCAGAAGTACAGCCAAAGGAGCTTTGGCTGTATTTCTCCTTTAAGAAAGTTGAAAGATAACAGGCTTACTTTCCAGATCAACAGGTGAAACTAAAGGAAAAATACCTAAAAATGAGAAAACAAATGCAGCTGCTACATCTAAGAATGGGTTAGCTGCAAAATGATAATTCTGCGCAATATATTACATTTTTTCTTTAAGTTTACATATTAAAAAGTGAAAGTATTGTATTAAAAAAAATACATGGAGGTTGTTTAAGATACTCTGTGCTTTAGCAAACTAAATGTCATTAAATTAAGATTTATACCTATCAATTACATTTACATTCCATGCAGGGTACACTTTTGGACTATCTTGTAGTTTTATCTACTTTTGAATTTGTTTTTTATTTTTTAAGCAATAATTTATTTTTTTTTCATTTTCAGTCATGTTATATGTATAACATTGCAGTTATAACAATGGAAGGCCATTTTTTTTAATTAATAAAGATCTCATTAGGTTAGAGCCAGATAAGATCAAACAGATTTTTTTTTTCAAATTTCTACTTTTGCAGGAAAATTCAGTACTTTTTCACTGACGGTGACTTCTGCTTATGTATACATTGGCATATGCTCTGTTCAAATTGCCCAGGAATACTTTAAATAATATACTTTTTGGGGGGAGGGTGGGTACAATATTCAGCAAACAATTGCAAATGCAAAATAAACCTAAAAATGTATACATTTTTGCTTTTTTGTTTTGTACTGTCCATGCGCTATGTTTAGGACTAAAACAATAACATTTAATAAAAACACATTTTGTAAGGTACATATACAGTAAATATTTAATTTTAATACCATGTAGTCCTCTATTTGGACAGCAAGTAGAATTCACCTTTTGCACATTTGAAACATTAATCCCTCTCAGCTGTGCTGAAATAAGCCTGCTGCGGGACTCATCCAATTGCTCCATGCTGTCAGGTGTTTCAGACAAAACAATTGAGCCTCGAATCAAGTCTTCTCTGATGTAATATCTTTTTAGCTATCCTATAGTGCTCTGGAAATCCTTTGTTGTGTATTGTTTATTTTTTAAACTAAGACTGCACTAAGTTGGCAAAAAATCAACAACACAAAAAGTGTTACTAAACCCAGGACCCTGCATCCATTATATTTGGTCTCCCACAGTACACACAACATGGAAGTGCAATTATTTTAATAAATATAAACTGCTAAATACCTTTCCTCATCAGAATTTAGAGCAGTCTTTTGGCTTCTATCAGTGTCCAGCAAAGCACTAGCTTAAAGCTGGTAGGAGGAGTTTTCTTTTTGCTCTAGGAGGATGCAAAACCCCTGACCTTTGTCTGGACAGTGCTTATTGGCCCTGTGCTGATCCCAAGAAAAAAAAAATCTCTAGCAATACACACCAAACTGAGCATGTGCAAATGCCTGTCTTATCAGGAGATAAGAGGTGCTCACTTGAAAAGGGGGAGGAACAGAAAAGAGAGGATCAAATGGCCTTTTTACATAATGTAGAGGATTAACCCCTTAGGTTCCACATTGACTATAACAAGCATGCTTTACTGCATATACAGACTGACTTTACTGTTGTGGGTTTAGTAACACTTTAATCTTTAAAGAAAATGTTTTTATCTGGAGACTTTTCAAAGTGCTGTTTTTGTTGTAGGTCATATCTGGTAGGCTGAATGTCATAGACCATAGATGCTCAGCAGAGAGATGAAATCCATCTGACATTGTAGAAACCCCTCATGATTTTCACAGCAAGTAAGCAAGTCCAGGAACTCAAGAACAGTAATCTTACCAATAGAGTGACCAAAAGATGGAACAAATGGTCAGGTGGTTTAAACCCAAACATCTGAGTAAATTGACCCTTTAAAATGCCCAAATACCCATTGTACACTTCACCAACCAATCCTCTGTGTAATGCATGATAATAATTAGAATCTGACCAAAATTCTCATCCAATGAACAAAGCTAAAATAAATATTCTCTTACTTTAAAGATGATCTTGGATTATAATTATTTAATGAAATGTTTATAACTGATATTCAATTTCAATATAATATAATCATACCAAAGTCACTAGCACCACTGTTTGCTCCACATGCTCTGTATTTTCTGGATGTGGTGTAACTTTGAGCTGCTAGACTTCAGACAGAGTGATCTGTGTGCAGACAAGGAAGGAAAAGTGGAGATTGCTGACATCACACATCACATGACCATGAGACTGGGAAATGCAGGCTGATTTTGTAACTCAATTTCAGTGCCAAGTTTTTATTAACAATATGCAGTGGGCAAGGCTGGAGATAATTTTTTTTTCTTGGGGGGGTTCAGCCTTGGGCACCCAGAGGACAATAATTAGGTTGCGTGCCTGCCATGTTGTGACAAATTGTGGTTGTGTCAAAATTGGAATGGGCTTAAAACTTAAACCTACTCCCTGTGTACCAGGTACCATATGACACAGTCCCTGTACCCCAAAAAAAGTTACTCTACCATTACATATGCTTTTCTGCACACAACCTACCTAGAAAAAGAATTTCATTAACAGTGACCACTGAGCAACCAGCATCTATTGTACCATATGATATAAACAGTGCAGGGGTCAGGTGTATGTCATATACAGTCCCTTAGGCAGAACTTTACTGGCAGCAGCAAATCTCTCTGACAGCAATGTATAAAGCATATAAGGGTGCCCGAAGGCCTCTCACCACACCAATGCTGCATATGACCTTCTGATGGCAATCAATCTCCCATACTCTGTTCTAAGAGCTGATTCAAACATGTGCGGTGCGGATTGAAACTCCGGTTTCACAGCTAATTGACACAGTAGTTGTTCATGGGTTCTCGTCAGGTTTACATCAGGTTCAGGATCGTATCCTGTTCACACATATGTGGTTTAGAAACTGTTCCCATAGAAGTTATAGTCTGTAATCCACACCTGGACTGGAAGGCACTGCTCAGAAATCGGACGACTCTTTTTCAAACTGTACTGAATCCACACCATCAGTGCACCAGACATATAGGAATAGGCACCATAGGAAGCAATGTTTTTTCACATGTCATGCGGATTGGATGCGGTTCTAACCATATCCAATCTGCATATATGTGAACCGCCACTAACCAAGAGAGAGGTAGCCAGCAATGCTCTGGGCATCCCTCTCAAAGTTGATGTCCACATGGTCCTCTGGCTTGGCAATCCATCCCCTGATGGCCAATCCAGAATGCTTTGCAGTAGCGGTGTCTGTTTCAGTGATTTTCAGCTTCCATGGCTTTGGTCAGGTATGCTATATACATACAGTTGTGACCAAAATTATTCAACCCCCACTGAAATTGAGTGTTTTGGCCAGTTTGACATTGCTTTTGATCATTCAGTCATCTTGCTTACATTTACATTAAAGAGGCACTTGTAGGTCAGACAAATATAACATAACAGTTATAATGAAATAACCACAAATGTCTTTTCTGTGCTCACAGCATTATCAGTTTTATTCAACCCCCAAGTGACATTCAATCTTAGTACTTAGTACAGCATCCTTTTACAGTTATAACAGCTTTTAAACGTGAAGCATAGCTTGACACAAGTGTCTTGCAGCGATCTACGGGTATCTTCGCCCATTCTTCATGGGCAAAGGCCTCCAGTTCAGTCACATTCTTAGGCTTGCGCACTGCAACTGCTTTCTTTAAGTCCCACCAGAGGTTCTCAATCGGATTTAAGTCTGGTGACTGCGATGGCCACTCCAAAATGTTCCAGCCTTTCCTCTGCAACCATGCTCTAGTGGACTTGGAGGTATGCTTGGGATCATTGTCCTGTTGAAAGGTCCAACGTCTCCCAAGCCTCAGGTGTGTGACGGACTGCATCACGTTTCCATCCAATATCTCCTGGTACTGAAGAGAATTCATGGTACCTTGCACACGCTGAAGCTTCCCTGTACCTGCAGAAGCAAAACAGCCCCAAAGCATGATTGACCCTCCACCATGCTTCACAGTAGGCAAGGTGTTCTTTTCATCATAGGCCTTGTTCTTCCTCCTCCAAACATAGCGTTGATCCATGGGCCCAAACAGTTCTAATTTTGTTTCATCAGTCCACAGAACACTATCCCACAACTTTTGTGGTTTGTCCACATGGCTTTTGGCATACTGCAGTCGACTCTTCTTATTCTTTGGAGACAGCAAGGGGGTACGCCTGGGAGTTCTGGCACGGAGGCCTTCATTACGCAGTGTGCGTCTTATTGTCTGGGCTGAAACTTCTGTACCCACATCTGACAAATCTTTTCTCAGTTCCTCAGCAGTCACACGGGGACTTCTCTCCACTCTACGCTTCAGGTAGCGCACAGCAGTCGAAGTCAGCATCTTCTTTCTGCCACGACCAGGTAGCGTTTCAACAGTGCCCTTTGCCTTGAATTTGCGAATGATGCTTCCTAAGGTGTCTCTTGGTATGTTTAACATCTTTGCAATCTTCTTATAGCCATTGCCCTTCCTGTGAAGAGAAATCACCTCTTCTCTTGTCTTCCTGGACCATTCTCTTGCCTTCACCATGTTTGTAACCACACCAGTAAATGTCTAGAAGGAGCTGAGTATCACAGTCATTTTAAAGCTGCCTAATTGGTGCTTATTATGCTTGATTGCTGCTCGGTGACATCCACAGGTGTTTTCAATACCTGATGGAAAGCACCTGTATGAACCTCTGTTCTTCAGAGTGGTAGTCTTTAAGGGGTTGAATAATTGTGGCAATGAAGAAACCACATAAGAACCATTTACTACTGTATTACATAAACAATTGATGTCATTTTAGTTGCATTTGGGTAGTTACAACGTCCTTGTAGGATTTGATTCTGAATACAATTCTAAATGTACACTATAGTCCCTAAACCCCTTTACAGCATTGGGGGTTGAATAATTTTGGTCACAACTGTAGTTACAGCATACATTGCTCCAAGCTGCAACAATATAACTTTGTAAAAAATATCCATACCTGAAATTATTCTTTAAATTGCCCCTGAGCAACAGCACTGGTGTCAGTGGATGCTATAAACATCCCTAGAATTGGTGTCAGTGGATGATATAATAATCCCCAGGATTGGTGTCAATGGCAGTAATAATAAGCCCCAACATTGGTGTCCATAGATGCAATAACAATCCTCAATTTTGGAGTCAGTGGATGATATAATAATCCCCAGCATTGGTGTCAGTGGCAGTAATAATAAGCCCCAATATTGGTGTCCGTGAATTCAATAATAATCCTCAATTTTGGTGTCAGTAGATGCAATAATAACCCTCAGCACTGGAGTCAGTGGACACAAGAATAACCCCCAGCATTGGTGTCAGTGGATGCAATAATAACCCTCAGCATTGGTGTCAGTGGATGCAGTAATAACCCACAGTGCTGTAAGCTCCAGCTGCCCTCTATTGAACAAAGTAAAAAGTAGATGGCACTGTTTTTTTTTCAATAAAGTGAAATACCCAAGAGATACAAAGAAAAAAAAAATTAAATAAAAATGCCACAATATACAAATTATGTATACAACCACTTATAAATGTGCCAAATAACATATATGGAGTGCATACTGGCCTTCTTGGGTAAAGAGGTCATACCCATTTGCTGAGTGAGCATTCTTTACAGACTGGGTGAAGAGTGTGCTTTATTTTACTGAAGTGGAGCACAAGAAGGCTTTCAGAATCAATTTCACAGAAACATATTTGCATTTTGTTTGGAGGATATTGACATTGAAGGCTTACAATTATATGGACACTGTTATTGGGCACAAGTTGCATGGTGGGCATTTATCAGTGGTTGTACAGATAATTTGTATATTGTGGAATTTTTTATTCTATTTTTTTTCTTTGTATTTCTTAGGCATTTAACTTTATTGAAAAAAAAAACAAAAAAAATGCCATTCTACTTTTTACTTTAAAAAACATATGTAATGAAGAGTTTATTATCTTTTATTGTGCTGGGTGTTGTACATATCTGTTAGACCTATGTTTGTGGCACAGTAATTAAGGCATATTATATGAATGGCAACATACTGTATGTGTGCCCTGTATACAGGTGGCTACACCCACCATTCGACACTACACTTGTTGCTTTACTACTCTCCCTGGGCTCCCTGGAGAGTAGTACGCCCTGCATGAGTCCATTCCATTTTTGGTGACTTATCAGTTAAATATACAATTCTTATATTCCCACATATAGATACATATCTTAGTGTATAATAACTGTAAAGAGAGGCCACAAAAGACAGCATATAGTACATGCTGAAAGGCAGAATTAAACCTTAAAAAAAACTCTGACAGGTAGAATTTCTATGAGAGAAGACCCTATTGGTCTCTTCTTTCATAAACTTTTCCCATCTGCCTGTCAGTGTTTGTGTACACTGAGCTGTGCACAAGCAGCTGAGCATATACAGTATTTAAAGCATGCCATGACAATGCGGCTCTGATGCGCCATCTGAGTGGCCAAACAGTCAGAATCCAATGAGGAAGACTGTGAGAAGATGCAAGCACCATTGATAGATGGGAGTGCTGACAGCATAATACTGGGGAGGATCGCATGCTAGGTAAGTCTGCCATAATATGTTAATATGCTGTTTACCCACATGGAAGAAAAATATATTTTAAATATAACAATTAATTAATTAACAAATATGTGTAAAATATATGTTAAAATGATTTTTTTATATATTAAAAAAATCTGGAGAATATATTTAAAATATATATATATTTTTAAAAATTGTTTTCATATATTTTGTAATATATAAAAAACTTAAAATTTAAACATACAGTAAATATATATATATATATATATATATATATTTATTTTTTTTAAATATATTGAATACAGCCAAAATTGTAGTATTTCAAATATATGACAATATATTTGGGAAGAATATTTTTAAAGTATATTTAAATATATATTTTTCTTCCATATTGGTATAGTTACACATTATGGCTAAAAGCTCTTACAGACCATTTTAATATTTTTTTCGTAGAGCTTTAATTCTGCTTTAAATAGAAATATTTTATGCAGCTACTATTCTCTCGGTATGAACTGGTTGTACAAGCAGCCCTTGTCTTTCTCTGAGGCCTCATGCCAAATCGTATACACAGTAATGCCAATGACATGTTTTTAATATACCTGAAGAACATCATATTAGATGTGATGAGTTAACGTTACAAAGTGGTGAGGGTGGGGGGTAGTTGCATATCTTCCTTCATTCTTGAAAGCTGACTAAATACAATGGATACCTGAAAAGAAGAACAGTGTTCAGCAGCAAGTATAATAGACAAGCAAGGTCTTTGAGATGGTGGCTTGTTTTGCTTGTCTGCCAATATAAAATGATCCTGCTGACATCAGGTAATTATCTGCTGACAGTGACTACACAGGAAATAGCTTTCCAGTGTCCTAAAGATAAAGGTCTGTCTTTTCATTATTTAATCCATTCTAAGTACATAACATAAAACAGCTTTAATGAATACATTGTTTGCTCAGAAATTGTACTTGACTTGAGGGTTCATCTAACATGTTACTTTTAAATATCTATTGTGTTGCAGTAAACAAAAAAAAGTAATACATATATCAGTAAAATGTTACCAAGCCATGCCATACTAGACATAAAAGTGATGAAATGTCCTACTTCAATACATTTCAATAAATATATCCAGTGCTCAGTAAAATATAAACAAAACGTATTTTCAGGCACCAGTGTGTGCAATTCAAACAATAAGTGACAAAAGTGCTGCTCAAATCATACACAGTGTTTAGTCCATACTCAGTGCTGCAAAATACTGTAGCTTATCTTTTAAATTGACCAAATGTGTTAATTCCCAGACGTGACTTTGAACCAACTTAGAGAAATCAAAAGCCCCAAAACAATTTCAATTATTATCATCATTACACAGGATTTATATAGAGTTTACACAGTGCTTTACAATATAAAGGGAACAGTACAATTACAATACAGTTCGATACAAAAGGAATAGGAGAGCCCTGCTCATGGAGCTTACAATCTAAAGGTAGTACAAGGTAATAGCTGCAGGGGATGATCTGATGGAGATGACTCAAGTACAGTTCTTAAGTGGAGGTGGGGTAGACATGGTAGGAGCTGACCGAACATTCTGGGGCAGGGAGTTCCAGAGGATGGCAGAGGCTCTGGAGAAGTCCTGGAAGTGAGCGTGGGAGGAGGTAACAAGGGAGCTGGAGAGCAGGAGGTCTTGGGAGGAGCGGAGAGGACAGTTTGGGTGATATCTGCAGATGAGGTTGGTGATATTGCTGAGGGCGATGTTGTAGATGGCGTTGTATGTTGTGGTTTGTATTTTGAATATTATACGATGGGTTAAGGGAAGCAAGTGAAGAGATTGGCAGAGAGGGACAACAGTCCTGGATCAGTTAGTAAGGTGTATTAGTCTAGCAGCAGCATTCATAATAGACTGAAGGGGGGATAGCCTGTGTAAGGGTAGACGACTGAGGAGGGAGTTACTGTAGTCAAGGTGAGAAATAAACAAGTGAATACGCTGTTTTGTGGTGTCGTTAGTCAGGAAGGGGCAAATTCTGGAAACGTTGCAGAGGTTAAGGCAGCAAGATTTAGCCAGTGATTGGATGTGGGGGCTGAAGGAGAGGTCAGAGTCTAGGATTACACTTAGCACCCTGGCATGTGTGAAGGGACCAATGGTTGTGCTGTTGATCTCAATGATAAAGTCATGGGGAGGGGATTGAGGAGGAGGAAATATTACAAGCTCAGTTTTAGAAAGATTGAGTTTGAGGAAGTGGTGTGACATCCATACTAATATGTTGCTCAGTAAATTTGTGATACGTGAGGAGATTAAGAGGGTGAGTTGAGGAGTTGAGAGATAGATCTGGGTGTCTTCAGCATAGAGGTGGTATTGGAAACCATTGGAGGTTATCAACTGGCTCAGGGAATTGGTATAGAGATAGAAGAGAAGGGGCCCAAGGACGGAGCCTTGGGGCACCCCAAAAGGAAGAGTCAGAGGAGCGGAGTATTGTATGTGACACTGAAAGTGTGCTGAGATAGGTAGGAGGAGAACCAGGAAAAAACAGAGTCACAGAGGCCAAGGGAGTGGAGTTTGTTGAGGAGGAGTAGGTGGTCAACTGTGTCATAGGCAGTAGAAATGTCTAAGAGTATGAGTATGGAGCACTGGCCATTGGTTTTGACAGTTAGTAGGTTATGGGTGAGTTTAAATAGGGCAGTGAAATGTTGTGGGAAGAAGCCAGACTGTAGGGGTTTAAGAAGGCTGTTGTCTTCATGGGTAACTGCTTCAGTGTAAAAACCAGTGCTTCTTTGTTCATCCTCCAGAGTGTCTGTGCTACAATGCACCTCCTCCCTAATGGTCACCTCTTTTCCACCTCTACAATGCACTCACCAGATTCAAAGACCCCTTAAATTAGTAAGTAGGTCTATATTCACTTTTTGCTATATGTAATATCCTCCTGTTTCCTTCTATTCCATTCCTCAGCTCAAAACTGACATACACATAATTGAGATTAAAAAAAAAGCCCATATAGCATAATACTGTCTCTTAACATTAATAAAACATATAAAGACGAGCAAGGTCTTTGAGATAGTGGCTTGTTTTGTCACCTCCCATGAGATTGCCAATCACTTCCAAAATAAGATCGACGCAATCCGTAAGGACATCGCCAATGCTCAACCTACCTCCCCACCTAGCCTCCCTCCCACCATAACCCCACCAACTCTCCCCTCCTCTGACCTCGCAACCACCCTGCCCCCCACCACATCTAACATCCCGCACACTATAACCTCCCCAACACTCCACTCCTTCAGCCCTGCTACCACTGAGGAGGTCACCAAGGTCTTCTCTGAAGCCTGCCTCACCACTTGCGCCCTTGACCCTGTCCCCACACAACTCCTCCAGGCACCCTCCTCCTCCATCCTACGCTCCCTCACCCACATCTTCAATCTCTCCCTCTCTACTGGCGCATTCCCCTCCCCCCTAAAGCACACGCACATCACCCCCATACTCAAAAAACCCTCCCTGGACCCCCCCGACCTGAACAACCTTAGACCCATCTCCCTGCTGCCATTTCCTTCCAAGCTCATTGAGCGCTTAGTCTACAATTGCCTAAGCGCCCACCCAACGGCCAACAACCTCCTCAATCCACTACAGTCTGGCTTCCATCCCCTACACTCCACCGAAACTGCCCTACTCAAAATCACTAATGACCTGCTAACCGCCAAAGCTAATGGCCACTACTCACTCCTTTTACTCCTTGACCTTTCCGCGGCCTTTGACACAGTTGACCACCCCCTCCTCCTTAATAAACTACACTCCCTCGGCATCAGAGACTCCGCTCTCTCCTGGCTCTTCTCCTACCTATCCCAATGCTCCTTCAGCGTTACCTATAATGCTACCACCTCCCCCTCTCTCCCCCTCTCTGTTGGGGTCCCCCAAGGCTCTATCCTCGGGCCCCTTCTCTTCTCCATCTACACCTCCTCCCTCGGCAAACTGATATACTCCCACAGCTTCAACTATCACCTCTACGCTGATGACACACAAATTTACCTTTCCACCCCTCACCTCACCTCTTCAGTCTCCACCCGTATCACCCACCTGCTGAACGACATATTAGACTGGATGTCGCTCCATTTCCTCAAACTGAACCTTTCCAAAACCAAGCTCCTAATCTTCCCCCCAGCCCGCCCCCCCCCCATCCTCTCCATCATGTCCAACAATGCCACCATCAGTCCCACCCCGCAAACCAAAGTCCTAGGTGTAACTCTAGACTCAAACCTGTCCTTCCAACCCCATGTCCAATCGTTGGCAAACTCATGCAGGCTCCACCTCCACAACATCTCCAAAATACGTACGTTCTTAACCCCAGACACTACTAAACAACTTGTTCACTCCCTTGTCTCACGACTCGACTACTGCAACTCCCTCCTCACCGGCCTACCTCATCACAGACTATCCCCGCTTCAGTCTATCCTGAACACAGAGGCCAGACTCATCCACCTTACCAACAGCTCCTCTTCTGCCACCCCCCTCTGTTATTCCCTCCACTGGCTCTCGATTGCCCAACGCATTAAATTCAAACTACTAACACTGACATACAAGGCCATTCACAACGCTGCCCCAAACTACCTCACCAACCTGATACCAAAATACCACCCAACCCGTAATCTATGCTCCTCACAAGACCTCCTACTTTCTAGCTCCCTGGTCTCCTCCTCCCATGCCCAATTGCAGGACTTCTCCAGGACTTCCCCCATCCTCTGGAACTCACTACCCCAATCCATCAGACTGTCACCTACCCTCCTCACCTTTAGGCACACTCTAAAAACCCATCTCTTCAGGGAAGCCTACCCCACCCTCACCTAACAGCCGATCTCCTCCACTCCTCCCACCACTCCATCCCCCACAGCCACGTTCTCCTGTACCACTTTCCCCTCCCTCCTAGATTGTAAACTCGAAAGAGCAGGGCCCTCGTGGATTGTCTTGTTTCTGTATTGTCTCATGTTCTGTCCCCCACTATAATGTACAGCGCTGAGCAAGCCTTTCTGGCGCTATATACTGTAAATACTGTATAATAATAATAAAGCATATAAAATATGTGTATACACTCACATTAAAAAGAGTATGGCACCCCAGATGATAGCAACAAAATTCAGTAGACACATCAGGAGTAAATCATTAGTAATACCTCATACGGAATATGCAGTTCAGTTTTGGGCATCAATTCACATAAAGAACATTGGGGAACTGGAGGAAGTACAGAGAAGGACAACCAAACTGATAAGAGGCATGAAGGAGAACAGCTATGAGGAAAGATTAGAGGAACTGAATGTATTCTTTCTTGAGAAGAGGAGATTAAGAGGGGATATGATCAACATGTATAAATACATCATATAGTGAACTCGATGTAGTTATTCAACCTGAGGTCATCACAGAGGACAAGGGGGAACTCTTTATGTCTGGAGGAAAAGAAATTTAATCTCCAAACACGAAAAGGTTTCTTCACAGTGAGAGCTGTGAAAATGTGGAATAGACTCCCTCAAGAGTTGGTTCTGGCCAGCTCAGTGGATTGCTTTAAAAAAAGGCCTGGATTCTTTCTTGGATACACAGAATATAACTGGACACTAACATTCATAGGTAAAGTTGATCCAGGGAATATTCAATTGCCTCTCGGGAAATCAGGAAGGAATTTGTTTCTCAGCAGGAGCAAATTGGATCATGCTTTGCTGGGTTTTTTTTAGCCTTCCTCAGGATCAACTGTGGGTGTAGGATTATTTTTTTTTTAATGATTGAACAGGATGGACTTTTGTCTTTTTTCAACCAGACTAACTATGTAACTACAGTATGTAACTTCGCCCCACCTGCTACTGCATACAGGATGCGTTAATACATCCCAATTAGCAGAAGTGATGTATTGTCCCAGGCTCCACCCAATACATTTTATCATCTAGGATATTGTGAGGAGCAATCTTTAGAAAAACATCCCAGCCATTTTGATCTATGCTCATGGATCAGCTGCTTCTGGGTATTGCTTCTAAATCATTATTTAGAGTAATAACTATACCCCCCACTGAAGTTAGAATCTGTGATGAAACCACTGTTGATAGTCATTCTCTGCTCTGCATATTAAAGCTAGGTGTGGGGGAGACATTCTAATCTATAGTTAAGTCAGAAATAAGGCTAGAAATATCATCTTGGTACTGAGTGGTACCATTAAATATCTACTTTCTTGTTTAACTCTGCTTTGCAATTCTTCAGGAATGTTGCAGATTACATATGTTATCACAAAAAATAATTTCATAATGTCATGTTTATGATAGCTTTTACAGTAGCCTGTGCTGGACAGTGCTATGTGCAAGCCTCTTTTTCCCAATCTAGTTGACAGCTGTATTCTGGGTGTTCTTGATTTTATAAATTGCGTAAGTGAACATGAACAATTTGGACTGGGTCGTGAGCTTTTTTTTTTTATTTAAGCAAAGCATATCTAACTCCCCCTCCCCCCAAAAAAATGATAGTATTGCAGATTACCAGCCCTTAGATGATGTGACTGATTAGTTATCCTTTTCCCTTTTTTCTGTATTTTAACCTGGTAATCCTGCCATTAACACTTCCTGTGCTAGGGTGACAACATTACAGAACAGCAATGTCACCCCAGGAATGGGAATGTGTTATGGACTATATAACACTGTATTATGGACTACAGTATATAACAACTGCCCTCAGAACAGGGGAAGGTGTTTTGTAGTGCACAGAGTTAGCAGGTAACAATGCTAATTGATAGCATTCTAGAGTTGAAAGCAGAGGAAGTTATCAGCTCTCAAAATTTCTGGCTGCTGAACAAATATAATAAAACACTTTCAATTGTAAATTTAAGAGACCAAAATGGAGCAAATAAGATAATTTTATTTCACATACAATTTAATTAATTTCTAGGTAGCAGGCATATCTTCTACCATATATCAAGTTGTTTTTTTAATGCAGTTTTACATTTTTAAAGTGGCAGTAAACCGGCAAAAAAAAAAACGAATCCGCTGCAAAATAATGTCATAATGTGCTAGTATGCATCACAATTCTAGCACATTATGAAAAACTTACCTTAGAACAATGCCTTCAAGTGGCGTGCTGTCATCACTGACAGCGCTTCCATCTTCACCCGGTCTTCCTTCCGCGTTCACGGGCACTGGCCGCTTGATTGGCTAAGCCGCGATGATGTCACTCCCGCAGATGCGCACAGGAGTCTCAGCCATGGCACAGAGCTCTAAAGGAATGGCACAGGTATGCCTAACTTCAGAGCGCATGCGCCAGTGATGTCATATATATGCACTAAATCTCCTAAATGTTGCATGTTTAGGAGATCTTCCTTGTACCTACAGGTAAGCTTTATTATAAGTCCTTAGGTACAAGTGTCCAGTATGAGTTTACTTCTGCTTTAATAAGGGTGGACCTGCAACTGCAACATCTTCTTTTACCAGCCACCAGGATGCTAGTAACACAATTGTTTACACAGCATAAATTACGTAAAGTTCTAACGGACATGAAACAATTGAGATATGACAACAGTCATTACTATGGGTGGCAACAGCCACAGAGCACACCTACAGCTGAAAGACTATGGTTCGGAAGAATTATTGATCAAATGGGTTGGTTTCAGTTTGTAGGGATGCACGGATACCATTTTTTGATTGAAGAGTATGACGATAGCAAGGATTGATAGTTTGGGGTATAACTTGCATCAATACAAAATGTATGGATGCAAATTGCACCGCAAAGAATAGCATGTGATTTCAACAGGAATCTCATGTGGTTTCCCCACTGCTCCAGTGTTCACACAAAAGTTGTGCGGGAAACCTCCCTGCATCGATCCTATGCTGAGCGGAGTGTGGGGGAGAAGGGGATGTGGGGATGTATACCTTGGTGTTGGCCATCAGAGGATGAAGGCAGATGCTCCGGATCCTCAGCTGTACCGAGGAGAGAAAGCCGTGGCAATGCTCAATTCTCAGTTGTAGGAGAGGAGATGAATCCCTGCGGCTTTCTCTCCTCTCCTTGCAGGGATGGCAGTATAGTAAATTACTTTTGATTGGTCAGCACTGTCACGGTGCTGACCAATCAGAAGCTGTCTAGCCCGTACTGTCATCCCTGCAAGGAGAGGAGAGTGATGGTGCTGACCAGTCAAAAGCCCTCTAGCCCATACTGTCATCCCTGAAAGGAATGCAGAGAATGCCACAGGGATTTCAAATCCCCAAGGCTTTCTCTCCTCTCCTACAGCTGAGGATCCGAAGCATCTGCTGCCATCCTCCACCTGATAGGTGACACCATTATATACATCCCAACTCTCCACTCAGCATGGGATCGGTGCAGGGAGGTTTCCAGCACCTGCTCCTGTGTGAACTCAGGCTATGAAAAGCCTGGATTCACACAGGAGAGGTGGGGAAACCACATGCGATTTGGACAGGAATAGCATACCTGTTCAAATCGCATGCTATTCTCTGCAGTGCAATTCGAGTCCTTACATTTTGTTTTGATGCAAATCACACCGCAAAGTATCGTTTTGGGTATTGAGAGGATTTTCACGATTATGAGTACTGATACTGGTATCAGTGCATCCCTATCAATTTATTTACTGTTCACTAGCCAGAAGTGACAACTCTCACCACTTCAGCAGTTTGTAGGTCAAGCAAGCTCCCGCAGACCAACCACTCTCAGAAAAGAAAGGGTCCACTGGCATGCTACAAAGGACCAAAAGAGACACATACTGGATGGTCCACCATAGGCTAGTGCCAGAGGTATGACCATTTTATATCTATCCATAACACTATGGTAGGAGCTTTGAAGAAATGTTCAGTTGTCAGCTTGGCCTGCAACAATAGTTAGAGGCTTTCCTGTGATATATATACTGTACTATATATCAAGGCATTTCCAGTTGAATTGAATGTTAATTAAATAATTTTTTGCTGGAGAATGAAAACACAGGTATAGACACATGATGGCTACAAGTCAGTACAGTTCTTAAATAATTGAAAATGGGAAGCTACAATAGTTAATCACCAGAATCATAACAGCAAATACTTTGCACAAATTTGTGAGACCACAGTCTTCACTAATTGTACTCATTGCATTGCACAATCCATAGGTTCATCAGGGAAATGCTAAAGGGCCCCTGTTTAGGTCCCAGCTGTATGCGGTTAGGCCCATCCTCTCACCTGCTTGAGACCTGTACTGTTGGCCAGACTAAATACCAGCAATGACATCATAGCCCCGCAGCAGGACAGGATCACAACCACCCACATAGACACTAGTTCTTTTTTTCAAGAGACTAGTGACCTACCAGGATTGCATGGTCATCTACAATGGCCACAGAAGTCCATGGGTGCAAACAGTTCAGGACTGTCCATTGCTTCTAACTTTCCCTCTAGTGCTAGTTTCTAGTGCCACCTCTAAAAGCCAAGATGCCCAATGCACCACTGCCATGGCAGTACCAGTAAACCCTTGAAGTAACCAGGAGGTGAAGAGTGAAGGCAAACAAATGAAAATTAATCAAAACAAAAACAGGGTGCACTTGAATTGCAAAGGTGAATCCTGTCTACATTCATATTAACACTACTACTTCCATAATACTATTTAATTGTTTATCTATCACCTGCCATGCTTGAGTAAACTTCTACCTAAAGCATGAACATGTATGGAATAATTTGCATTGAGTGACATCTCAAGTTCCTTTCCACACTTTACATAAGGCATGGTAAGAATCCTCTCAGATAGCATTCTTATGGATTTCAGCCCCCTACTACTTTATCCTTCCTCCTAACCGTTTGCCATGTTGCTATTGCCTCAGTACTGGTTATGAACCTATCTTTACACTTTGTTTCCCACTGTATATCCAAAACTTGCTTAAGAATTTTATTGATGGAAGGACCCAATTATTTTTCCCACGGTGCAGTGTGCAAAAATAATACGCAAATAAGTGAACACACAAAAAAAGTGCACTTAGGGTGTGTTTTTGTTCCCCTTCCAAATAGGAAGCACCCTTCCCAGATACCCAAGCCAATAGGCTTCTGATGGAGGTAAGGCACTCTCTGGTCCACTTAGCCAGAAAGCCCAGTGGACACCTCTCCTCATGATCAGCCAAAGTCAATCACCAACTAGTAGGTTTTTATGCAGATGTAGACACTTAAGTTCCATTTGCATGTGTGCTTCAAAGGTTATGGCTTTACTTTAATAATTCCTTTTACAGGAGTGTTTTCACATGCAAGAATTTAATTTCCTTGTACCTTTGCCTATTTTGTCCCCTCTCTAGCTGTGATAGAGCATCCCTTCCATGTGTGCTTGAATAAGTACCTTCAGCATTTTTCAGATGACCACTATAGTAGATATTTACTGTGAAAAGTATAATTCGAGCCACCTTCTCACAGGGCAGGTCAATGCAGGAACCACACATCTATAGCTATTCCAACCTGCCTGACTATAGGCCCTCAATATCCCCTTCTAATTCCTTCAGCACCCAATGAATGTTCGGGAAGAGAGAGGCCAAACCCAGTCACACCTCCCAACTAGCTTTGCAGCAGGTTTGCTGAAAATTCCCCGGAATCTCACGTTGCTGTTATTAGTTTGATGTTGACGCATTTAGTAATCCAAAACACTTGGTTATATGAACAGAAAATGAATAGTCAAGTAAACAAACAGCCTGATTTTTTTAGAATATTTGTCTACAAGCGATAAACCTAGGAGGGCTGTTGCCAGTCTTGTGTTCTCAATTAGTTAATTTAAGAAAAGGTAGCAGATTGTGCTAGGAATATATTAGCAATGTACAACACAACAATAAATAAAATACAATGCTTTAAAAAGAATATTAAGACACATTATGCTGCACAGACTGGGAAATATTGTGAGACTTCTCTGATCTTATGATGGGTCTTAAATGTGGTCTAATCTCCCTTTTCCCAAAGGCTTTACACATTGGCTGAATGCCTGGCTGCAACCAATATTGCAATATATGAAACTGAATACACTCTGAATTTATCACTGTTTCTGTATTCAGAAATCTGATGTGAACCTAACTCTAAACATATCTCCCATTTACAGAAAGCAATCAGGTCAAACTACCTATTATCCAAGATGCATAAATAGAAAAAGATCTATATAGTGTTGCTCCAGACTGTAGGAATGCAGATTACCACATGTAAATACAATGATCATAGGCTAAGTGGTGACAATCTGTCCTGACATGCCTTAAAATTACTTCTAATGTTTCTTTGAAACATCATAGAGAAGAGTGCAACAAGATGACATAATGTAATTAGGGAATAAAAAACACATAGTACAAGATCAGAACCACAGTCATAGATGATTTGTAGTGTGCAAAAGTAAAGATAAATGGCAGATTTCAAGAGATAATCTGGGAGGAAATGAGACCTACAACTGGAATGTGGTGGTGTAGTTAAGGAGAAGTTTAAGTAAACACAGTATAATGGAATGATTACAACAGAAACAAAATTGCTGACAATCTATTGACGAACATGGGTGGCAATAGGAGATGCAGAGTTGTGATAAAGGTGATAAACTTGTAGACAGGTATAGTTTCAATAAGAGACATTTATGACAATTTAGTCACCTTTAATTACACTTAAGCAGTTCCTTTTTAATTATTGATCCTTGTTATAACAGCCATGGCCTTGTGAGATTCCAGGTGGAAACATTTTATAACATCTCTTAAATTTATTTTCAGTGGGTGTTAGTTGATAGGAATAGAAATGAAATAACCATTTTCAGTCACTTTCCAGGACCATTCTGGATTTTTATTTCCATATTTTAAAATGTCTGAAGGTTAAAGCCGAATTTAAAAAAAAAAAATGTTCGCACCAGCATGGTTACCTCTAGTGACTGCTTTATAATATCCAAAAGGCTTGTGAGGATGTTCTTTTATGGAACAAAGAAAAAAAGAGAAGGAAAAAAGGAAACAGACTTTACTGGTACCAGGGATGACACGAATAGGTAAAATGTTAAAATAACTATATTACATAGAGTAAAACATACAATTGGTAAAATATCAAGGGAAAACAGATCCATAAAAGAAGGTCACACCTCTCATGAATACAACATTCAAGTGAATAGTTTAAATTGTTGTACATAACTTCATAGTTTAGCATTCCAAAAAAGTTGACACGTTTCGAATCAATGCTTTCTCAGGACCTTTCTCTTGCAATCAGGAGAGAGTATCCTATCTAAAGAAATACATATTGGATACATACACTATATTGCCAAAATTATTGGGACGCCTGCCTTTACACGCACATTAACTTTAAAAGCGTCTTAGTCCGTACGGTTCAATATTGAGTTGGCTCACCCTTTGCAGCTCTAACAGCTTCAACTCTTCTGGGAAAGCAGTCCACGAGGTTTAGGAGTGTGTCTATGGGAATGTTTGACCATTCTTCCAGAAGCGCATTTGTGAGGTCAGGCAGTGATGTTGGACAAGAAGGCCTGGCTCGCAGTCTCCGATCTAATTCATCCCAAAGGGGTTCTATCAGGTTGAGGTCAGGACTCTGTGCAGGCTAGTCAAGTTTCTCCACCTCAAACACGCTCATCCATGTCTTTATGGACCTTGCTTTGTGCACTGGTGTGCAGTCATGTTGGAACAGGAAGGGCCATCCCCAAACTGTTCCCACAAAGTTGGGAGCATGAAATTGTCCAAAATGTTTTGGTTTGCTGACTCTTTAACGGTTTCCTTCACTGGAATTTAGGGGCCAAGCCCAACCCCTGAAAAACAACCCCACATTATAATCCCCCTCCACCAAACTTTACACTTGGCACAATGCAGTCAGGAAAGTTCTGCTCTCCTGGCATACACCAAACCCAGATTTGTCCAGATTGCCAGAGAAGCTTGAGTCATCACTCCAGAGAACACATCTCCACTGCTCTAGAATCCAGTGGAGGAATGCTTTGCACCACTGCATCCAAACGCTTTGCATTGGTGATGTAAGGCTTAGATGCAGCTGCTCAGCCATGGAACCCATTCCACGAAGCTCTCTGTGTTGTGCTAATCTGAAGGCCACATGCATTTTGGAGGTCATCTTTAGCTATTGACTCTGCAGACAGTTGGTGACTTCTGCTCACTGTGTGCTTCAGCATGTGCTGACCCTGTTCTGTCATCTGATGGCTTTTAACTCTGTGTGCCATCCCCCGTGTTAGAGATGGTCAATATTTACCTGGAGGTAAGCTTTTTAATCATCTCCTTTGTGAGAATTCCATATTACTGCGTAATACTCACCTGTAAGTGGGCTCCCAGTGGGATATGATGTTTTTACAGACCCAGATTGTTAATTTATGAACTTAGTTAATTTGGTCTTTCCTCTTCTAATTTCTGGGTTTTCCTGAGTATCTACATTACTATTTGGATGGGTGAATTTCTGCAACAACCTGGGATGGATGGATAACATTTATCTGTGAGTGGTTCTTAATAGATATAATGGTACTTAAATAGCCACTATCCTGGCTCTCTCTTTTTATTCTCTTCTTGATTTTTGCTGGATTGATTTGTTGTATATACGTCTTAGCTATTATTTTAGATGAGACCTATCATGTTAATCAGTAGACTGAATCCATCCTGAGGCAGCTGCTGACGGCCACTGATTGCCATGCTCGATAGCTGTTTTGAAGTGATATGTGAGTGTACATGGCTAATTATGTATTATGGTAAATTGTGAATGTGAAAATATATGTGCATCTATAATGTATTTCTTTAGATAGGTTACTGTCTCCTGATTGCAAGAGAAAAGTCCTGAGGAAGCATTTGACACATTGACCTTTTTGGATTGCTAAACTATAAAGTTATGTACAACAATTTAAACTATTCACCTTAAAGTTCCACTCACACTGTACAAAAATAAAAGTCAGCAGCTACAAAAACTGTAGCTGCTGACTTTTAAAAAACAGCCACTCACCTGTCCCATGATCCCACGGTGTCCTCCCAGCAGCCCGTTTCACCAGCCGTCTGGTGTTCCAGGCACGGGCATCTTCAGTGTGGGCACCCGGCTGTGACAGATTGAGGCTGCGCGAATAGCGCTACGCTTCCTGAATGGCTCCATAGTCTTCTGGGACTGGTCACGTGTCCCAGAAGACTACTGGAAGGGAGGGTAGGAGCAGGGGCGGACTGACCATTCAAGCACTCTGGCACTGCCCGAGGGCCCGGGGTCAGTAGGGGGCCCATGAAATGCCCCTGGTACCTTTTTTATAGGCTTTTTTGAGTGTGGGCAAGGACACAGGGGCCCCATGATCCCCTATTGCCCAGGGGCCCCATGAGTTGTCAGTCTGCCCCTGGGTAGGAGGACAACTTGCATTTCTGATCGCCTAGGCCACAGGTGTCAAACTGGCGGCCCTCCAGCTGTTGCCAAACTACAAGTCCCATGAGGCATTGCAAGATTGACAATTACAAGCATGACTCTCAAATGTAGAGGCATGATGGGACTTGTAGTTTTGCAACAGCTGGAGGGCCACCAGTTTGACAGCCCTGGCCTAGGCGATCGCAGCGGAAGTGGGAGTGGGTACCTGTCATTCGGGTACCCACTCCCCAAAGGTTCCAATCCTTAATCTCTTGGCGCCGGCCGCACGGAAATGTGCGGCCTCCCGGCGTCTGGGCCTTGATGCCAAGCAGCCGCACATTTGCGTGCAATTAGGAAAAACATATGTGCTGAGAGCGTGCACCCTGTGTTCTCCCTGCACACATGTCCGCTACTCACGGAAAGGTCCCGTTCTCCTCTTGCAATCGGGACCATTCCTGATCATGTGACCGCCGTGACAGCGAATCAAGGTGGTCACATGACCCTAAAACCATGCCCGTCTCCCAGCTTCTGAAACCCTTAAAGGGCCAGGAGGCAGCGTGCCAAGGGGTTAATGGGGAGCCTGGGACCAGTTTTTAAAGTGGAACTTCCCATTTTGGGTGGAGCTCTGCTTTAAACTTTTCGATGATATTTGGATGTGATACTAATATGTCAGCAAAATTTTGTAATATTTTGATGTTCTTTTGTAGTGCGTGTAGCTCAGCAATGGGCAAACTACGGCCCGCTGGACGTATACAGCCCGGAGGACCTTTTAATCCGGCCCGCGGAGCTAGGCTCCCGCTAGGCTCCTCTCACAGTCCGCCCTGAAGACCGGTGTAGCATGAAAATCTGTCTCCTATGAGGATCCGTCCCCCTCGACGTATCTGCGCATGTGCCGGAGATCGCCGATCAGCTGCTAATGCCTGAAACTGGCACATGCGCAGATACGTCAAGGGGGACAGATCCTCATAGGAGACAGATTTTCATGCTACACCGGAACGGCGCGGGAACACGGCGAGAGGAACGCGCGGAGCAAAGGTAAGTGAATTGACACAGGGGGGACTTGGGGACTTAATATGGGGGATGAATTAATATGGGGAATGAATTACTATAGGGGGGATGAATTACTATAGGGGGGATGAATTACTATATGGGGGATGAATTACTATAGGGGGGATGAATTATTATGGGGGATGAATGACTATGGGGAATGAATTACTATATGGGGGATGAATTACTATATGGGGGATGAATTACTATGGGGGGTGAATTATTATATGGGGGATGAATTACTATGGGGGATGAATTACTATATGGGGGATGAATTACTATGGGGGATGAATTACTATATGGGGGATGAATTACTATATGGGGGATGAATTACTATATGGGGGATGAATTACTATGGGGGATGAATTACTATATGGGGGATGAATTACTATGGGGGATGAATTACTATATGGGTAATGAATTACTATGGGGGGTGAATTACTATGGGGGATGTATTACTATATGGGGGATGAATTACTATAGGGGGGATGAATTACTATATGGGGGATGAATTACTATGGGGGATGAATTACTATATGGGGGATGAATTACTATGGGGGATGAATTACTATATGGGGGATGAATTACTATGGGGGATGAATTACTATGGGGGATGAATTACTATATGGGGGATGAATTACTATGGGGGATGAATTACTATATGGGGGATGAATTACTATGGGGGATGAATTACTATGGGGGATGAATTACTATATGGGGGATGAATTACTATATGGGGGATGAATTACTATGGGGGATGAATTACTATATGGGGGATTAATTACTATGCTTACTATGGGGGAATATTACTATACTTACTATGGATGACACATACACATCATTCATCTACTCTTGGTCCGGCCCCCGGGTCCAATATATCAACCCACTGCGGCCCTCAAGTCAAAAAGTTTGCCCACCCCCGGTGTAGCTGGTTGCTCTCTCTGAACCTTCTCCATTAAAAAATCACTTGTATTCTTTCCAAGTAATATAAGCCATTCTGTGATTTGATGAGGGTAGAATGTGATACTCATATGCCCCTCAATGAAAATAATACAAGATGTTTTTGAATGGAGGAGATACTAAGCGAGCAACCTGCTATACTTGCTGTAAGAGATGGAAAGTCACTCCAGTACCACCCAGAAGCTCACAGCTCAGCCTATATGTGGCATGGACTGCTACCGACAATTTTAGCATTAGCAGCCACCTTCTTGATGTTACGCATCAGTCATTAGCAGTAACCACGCTTGCCAAATCTAACTTTAAAGATCAGTTTTTCTTGAAGTTTAGATTTAAAGGATACCCTTTTTGGCTAAGTTAAAGAAGAAGCTGCACTTCAATTTTTATTAATGTGTTCTTTTTCCCAGGTGACAAAATACACGTAGTACTTTGTCTCATCTTTCTATGTGCTGTCTAAAGCTAGCCGTAGATGGATCAAAATTCAGCAGGTCCAGCAGGGCAGGCTGAATTTTGAACCATCTATGGCCAATCCCGCTCCAGAGGAGTTGGTCTAATGAAAGACTCCTCTCAAATGGTAATGTTGGTATAATTTTGGTCGATCAGCGTTTGCAGCCAATTTGGCTGCAGCTCTGATCCGTGCATTCTGACAGTGGAGGAGTCCAGCTGTAAGAATACAATAGCGAGGCAGGGAGGAATCCTTCATTCACCTTGAATGTGTGGATCAGGCAGTCCATTTTTTTTTATTTTTTTATAAAAATTTTGTAATATTTTGATGTTCCTTTATAGTGCGTGTTCCTGGGTAACCTTCTCTGTTACAAAAATCACTTGTATTCTTTCCAAGGAATATAAGCCAGAATACAATAGCGAGGCAGGGAGGAATCCTTCATTTACCTTGAATGTGTGGATGGGGCAGACCATTCTTTTTTTTTATCAAAATTTTGTAACATTTTGATGTTCTTTTATAGTGCGTGTAGCTGACTGATAGCTCTAAACCTTCTCTGTTAAAAAAATCACTTGTATTCTTTCCATGGAATATAAACCAGATTACAATAACGAGGCAGGGAGGAATCCTTAATTCACCTTGAATGTGTGGATGGAGCTATCCATTCTTTTTTTTTTTTGATCATCTGGCTGGCTGATCAAAAATATGATCCATCAATGGACTGCTTTAGGATAACTGTGAGATCAGATCGCGTACCCCTCCTTCCTCCACCATAACAATGAGATACAGGGGCGGACTGACCATTTGGACACTCGGGCACTGCCTGAGGGCCCGGGGTCAGTAGGGTGCCCCATGAGATGCCCCTGGTACCTTTTTCGTAGGCTTTTTTGAGTTTGGGCAAGGACATAGGGGCCCCATGATCCCCTATTGCCCGGGGGCTCCATGAGTTGTCAGTCCGCCCCTGATGAGATAGCTGCTTTGATAGTCGGCACTTTGCTGCTTCTTGAGACAAGTTTCTCACAAGGACTGTGTGGGGAAGGGGGCTTGTCAGCTAAATATTGCAGGCAAGCAGGAAAATGCTTGGAGATGGAAAAAAGTGCCACCTGTCAAAGCAGCCATCTTCTTGCTTGCTGCTTTTTATAATAGCCATGGAAAGAGAACAGGTTCCTTGCCCTACCTCACAGCTACCCTTAGACAGCTCATAGGAAGGATATGTAGAACTTTGCCCCCTGTGGAAATGAACACTTTATTAAAAATGGAAGTTTTGAAAGCTTTTGAGACCACCATAGGTTGTGTAATTATACAAGGATCCTGCGCATCACCTAAGTGGGAACTACAGGTACTTTCCTGAATCCTTCAACATTTAGTGCCTCCACTTTGAGCCAGCAAGTGGGACTTCCTCCTAGGAATACTTAATCCCCAGACACACTCTTTCAAAGAAGTGCAGGTCCACTCTGGAATGCAGGTACAAACTTTCTATTACAAACTGGTTGGAAGGAAGGACAGGAGGTAGTGGAATACCCAAAATCTGGAATACCCCAAGGGGTTACTACAGCTCCTCATCTAGCAGACACTAGATGGGTCTCAGCATCAAGGAGCATCTCACAGAATCAACTGGAGCGCAGAAGCCACAAAACAGGAGGTTCCAGCTCTTTAACTTGGGGGATCAGGAAGGAATTTTGTTTCCCTGCAGGAGCAAATTGGATCATGCTTTGCTGGTTTTTTTGCCTTCCTCTGGATCAACTGTGGGTGTAGGATTTTTTTTTGTTGATGGTTGAACGGGATGGACTTTTGTCTTTTTTAAGCCAGACTAACTATGTAACTCTAACATTTTAGGCTCACATGACCACCAAGCAAGGGCGGCCTGACCATTTGGAAACTCGGGTACTGCCCGAGGGCCCGGTGTCAGTAGGGGACCCCATGAGATGCCCCTGGTACCTTTTTCATAGGCTTTTTTGAGTTTGGGCAAGGACACAGGGGCCCCATGATCCCCTATTGCCCGGGGGCCCGAATGAGTTGTCAGTCCAGCCCTACCTCCAAGCACTCAACTTGCATACACAGGGGCAATATACGCTAGTCCCTGGATCCAGCCCTTGGGCGTTCCAACAAAAACACATCCTGTTCAAAGTAGTACATCTTCCCTAAAGGGGGGTGCTGAAAGAAAGATTTTTCAAGAACAGGTCCTAACTTTTTTATTAGAGACAAGGCATACCACAGGAATAGTGGCATTTGAGGACACATTTCTCCATGGTGCCTGCAGCTATAGAGTATTTGTTTTAAAGCATATTTACTACAGATCAGGAATAAATCAATATATGATGTCCATAGCCAAGCCACAAGATCTGTGCCCTGTGCAACTAAGAGCCTTCCAGTCGGCTCCTAGGCGTAAGTATAAGATGTGACCTCTATGGATAGTGGAACTATTTCTGTTAATAAAGACATTATTGATAGATAGATAGATAGATAGATAGATAGATAGATAGATATTATGCCCATTGCAGGTCTGGTGTTAGCTTGTGAACTGATACATGGGCCAGGTGCACTATGCAGGGGCGGACTGACCATTTGTAAACTCAGGCACTGCCCGAGGGCCCGGGGTCAGTAGGGGGCCCCATGAGATGCCCCTGGTACCTTTTTCATAGGCTTTTTTGAGTTTGGGCAAGGACACAGGGGCCCCATGATCCCCTATTGCCCGGGGGGCCCATGAGTTATCAGTCCACCCCTGGCACTATGCATCGATAAAATGCCAAACTATACATTTTAGTTGGTTTTAATCGTTAGTAGTAAAGATGACAGAAAACATAAATAAGGAATGCATTTTCTAAAACCATTCAGTTTCTCATCATTGCTTTGCTCTCTGGGTTAACACATTGTTCTATTTTCCAGTGATCAAAATATGGTGTAATTTCTAAAAGGATATTGGCAGAGAAACAAAAACACAAGAAAAGCTTTGTTCAGGATTTTTCAAAAATGCTTTTCACTGTAGGTAACTCCTTAACTGTTCCAATAAAAATGATCTATTATTTGAAAAAAAAACTACAGGTCAGACTAAAATGGTTATAGTAGATTGTTTTTTGTTCTAGAAGAATTTTGATGCATCAGCAGTAATCGTGTTAATGGTTGCCTAGGAACCTTCATGTGTTGCTTGCTTGCTAATTACATACCAAATCCCCCCGATTTTAATTACAGTTGTTCTGTATAAAATGGCTTTGTACTTTCTAAACTGAGCTAAAATGAATTCCACAGCTTGAAAGAAAAAGTTTTGGAGCACTAATTGTTGAGAGTTCATTGTGAACTTTTGTACTCTAGAGAAATTCGATAAGAAATCTAAGACTTCAGTTACATTCCTTATACACTTTTTTTTACATTCTAAAAGCACAAAATTAAAATAAATATTGTGTCATAAATTTCAAAAGCCACAGTGCTTTGTGGACACTTTGTATTAAGGATATGTAAATAACCTACCCCTCCCTCCTAGATTGCAAGCTCCAAGGAGCAGGGCCCTTCTAACCCTCTTGTATTGAACTGTATTGTTGCTGTATTGTCTCCCTTTATATTGTACAGCGCTGAGCAAACTGTTGGCGCTATATAAATCCTGTATAATAATAATAACAACCAAGATGTTTATTCGTGAATAGTAATCAGTCAGAATTTCAGCTGATTGTAATCACAGCAATAGTTTTTTGGTTACTATAGGTTATTTATTGTGTATTGCTTGCTGTTTTACTGGTTTTACTCAAATTAGGGATGAAAAGACTTGGACTTAAGCTGGAGCTTTTCTTTGGGGGTGTCTCGCTCCAAGAAAGGCAACATGCAGCAGTCTCATGTGAAAGTGGGAGATGAGAACTTCATTGTGAATTGATATGCCATTTAGATTTGTCAGGACTAGACATGTGCAGAACGAAAACATTAGTTTTTTTTCATTTCGTTATTTAAGTAATTTTGTTAATTAAATTCATTTCATTTGTTTTCTGAATTCATTTTGTTTCATTTCCAAATCTGATTTGATTCTAATTCAGTTTGACCGAATTTGAATTTGAATTGGCACTCAAATTCTAATTTATTCTATTTGAAGTTCAAAGTTTGGAAGATTTTATTTATACTATTCTATTGTTTTTTTTTCTATTGTATTCTATTCTCTTATTTTCTATTCTATTCTTTTCTAATCTATTCAACTTTGAATTTCGGAAGACAGTTATATTCTTTCTAATCTATTCTATTCTACTGTTTTGTCTATTCTATTCTTTTATTTTCTATTCTTTTCTAATCTATCTTCTAATCCATACTTAAAAAGCCCTCCCTGGACCCCAATGAACCTGCCTAAGCTCTCACCTCAACGACAACAACCTGCTCGATCCCCTACATTCCGGCTTCCGTCCCCTACACTCCACCGAAACTGCCTTACTTAAATTCTCCAACGACCTGCTAACCGCCAAAGCTAATGGCCATTATTCAGTGCTCCTATTCCTTGACCTCTCTGCGGCCTTCGACACAGTCGACCACCCCCTCCTCCTCAAAAAACTACACTCCCTCGGACTCAGAGATTCTGCTCTCTCCTGGCTCTCATCCTACCTGTCACAACGCTCTTTCAGCGTTACCTATAATGCTACCACCTCCCCCTCACTCCCCCTCTCTGTTGGGATCCCTCAAGGCTCTGTCCTCGGGCCCCTTCTCTTCTCCATCTACACCTCCTCCCTTGGCCAACTCATACACTCTCACGGCTTCAACTACCACCTCTATGCCGACAACACACAAATCTATCTCTCAACCCCCCACCTCACCCCCTCAGTCTCTGCCCAAATCACACACCTACTGAGCGACATATCAGACTGGATGTCGCTCCACTTCCTTAAACTGAACTTCTCCAAAACCGAGTTTCTTGTCTTCCCCCCAGCCCGGACACCACCCCCCATTGACATCTCTGTCACATCCAACAACGCCACCATCAAACCCGCCCCGCAGGCCAGAGTACTTGGTGTCATTCTGGACTTCCAGCCCCAAGTCCAATCTTTAACAAACTCGTGCAGACTCCACCTCCGCAACATCGCCAAAATACGCACGTTCCTAACCCCAGAAACCACTAAACAGCTCATCCACTCCCTCATCATATCACGACTTGACTACTGCAACTCCCTCCTCACTGGCCTGCCTCGCCGCTGGCTATCCCCGCTTCAGTCGATCCTGAATACGGCTGCCAGACTCATTCACCTTTCCAACCGCTCCATCTCCACCACCCCCTTCTGCCAATCCCTCCACTGGCTTCCGATTGCGCAACGGATCAAATTCAAAATCCTAACACTGACGTACAAAGCTGTCCACCATACTGCCCCGAACTACATCACTGACCTAATATCCAAGTACCGCCCAGCACGCACAATCCGCTCCTCACAAGACCTCCTTCTCTCTAGTTCCCTGGTCTCCTCCTCCCATGCCCGCCTCCAGGACTTCTCCAGGGTGTCATCCATCCTCTGGAACTCCCTGCCCCAACCCATCAGATTATCACCCACTCTCCTCTCCTTTAGGCACACCCTGAAAACCCATCTCTTCAGGGAAGCCTACCCCACCCCCTGCTAACCTGCCGACCTCCTCCACTCTTCCTACCACTCCATCCCCCACAGCTATCTCCTCCTGTACCACTATCCCCTCCCTCCTAGATTGTAAGCTTGAAAGAGCTCATGTTTTGCATTGTATTAGTATTGTTCTGTCACATGTTCTGTCCCCCTTTGTAATGTACAGCGCTGAGCGAACCATTGGCTGAGCGAACCATACTGTATAATAATAATAATAATCTATCTGAATTTGAAATTTATTCAAATTTCGGAAGACGGTTATATTCTATTGTTTTTTTCTATTCTATTCGAATTCAAGTTTATTCTATTCGTAATTTGAATTTTGAAAGACAGTTATATTCTTTCTAATCTATTCTATTCTACGGTTTTGTCTATTCTATTCTTTTCTATTCTATTCTCTTATTTTCTATTCTTTTCTAATCTATCTGAATTTGAAATTTATTCTATTCAAAATTCAAATTACCGAAGATAATTATATTATTTCTATTGTTTTTTCTATTCTATTCCAATTCGAATTTATTTAGTTTGAAATTCGAATTTCGGAAGACAGTTATATTTTTCTTTTTAATTCTATTCAATTGTTTTTTTATTCTATTCTATTATTTTTTAGTTTATTCTTTTCTATTTTATGCTTATTAGAATTTATTCTATTCGAAATTCGAATTTCTATTCTATTTTATTTTTGTATTATATTCTATTCTTTTATCTTCTATTCCATTATTTTCTATTCTATTCTTTTTTATTCTATTTTCTTTTAATTCGAATTTATTCTATTTGAAACTTGAATTTCGGAAAAGAGTTATATTCTATTTCATTCTATTGTTTTTTCTATTCTATTCTATTCTTTATTATTATTTCCTGGTCTATTCAAAATCGTAATTGTGGAAAACGATTATATAATCTATTGTTTTTTCTATTCTAGTCTATTCAAGTTTATCCTATTCGAAATTTGAATTTCAGAATACAGTTAAATTCTATTTGATTCTATTCTATTGTTTTTTTCTATTCTATACTTTTCCATTCTATTTTTTTATTTTTTATTTTATTATTTTCTTTTCTAGTCTATTCTATTCAAAATGTTAATTTTGGAAGACAGTTTTATTCTATTTTATTCTATTCTATTGTTTTTTCTATTCTATTTTAATCTATTATATTCTGTCTTTTATGTTATATTCTATTCTTTTATATTGTTTTGTATACCATACTTTTCTATTCTATACTATTCTATTCTATTTGAATTCAACTTGACCCTATTCGAAATTCAGATTTTGGAAGACTGTTATAGTCATTCTTTTTTATTCTATTCTTTTCTATCCAATTCTATTCTAATCTGTTCTTTAATATTGTATTATGTTCTATTCTTTTCCAATTCTATTCTTTCATTGTCTATTCTATTTGTTTCTATTGCATTCTAATCTATTATATTCTGTTAGTTTATGTTGATTTCTATTCTATTCTTTTTTAATTCGATTTGCATAAAATTTAAATTTGATTTGAATTTGATTAGAATTTTGTCTGAAGTTTGTTTTATTTTTGGATTCGTTTTTAATGTCATTCAGAAGTTCTGAGACATCCGAATGTCCGAATAAAGAAATTCATCTGAATTCCAATTCAGCACGAAACGAACTGCACATGTCTAGTTAGATATATCCTCAGCCTTACAGTAAAGTGCTGAAAAATGCCTTGTGTTGCCTGATCAATGTCTCCTGTGAAATGGTGTGTGTATGGACCATATAATATCATTCTGTCTAAGGGTAATGTGAAGATGCGGGAAGGAGGAGCAACCAGCTCAGGAGGGGAGCAGAGGGTCCCAATTGTGGGGTGGTGCCCCAAGTATTTAGGAAGGCAGGAAAGCTTTTCCTCTAAAAGTAAGAGAGCGAGACAGGGTGTAGCATCGAGAGGATGCACATGTATGTGTTTCCCTTTGGGCATAAATGGAGACCTCAGGCACATAGTTGGAAAAATAGAAACAGAGATCCTACTGGAGAGGTTACCATGCACTAGTAACTTGAGTAACCTGAGTACCGCAGTACCCCTCCTGTGACACCTACATGGGGAACAGTATTGAAAGCGTTTTCCAAGTATGCATCTGGCACTTTACTACCTGATAAGTGGCATTCAAATGATGTGCGCTGTGTTTGCAACTAACATTTATTTCCAAGTGACACATCCTGAAAATTAAAAATATGTGCGTGCATAAAAATCGTAGTATGTAAAGTGTGATTGTTGCATGGATGCAGGCAAACAGATATCATCAGGGTGAAATCATAATATTCTCAACTGGTAATCAATACGGAAAGCCAACAGATGGGAGTGTTGTTTATAATGTTTTATTCATTAGTACAAACCTGATCTGTCTGGAATCTGGTGGTGGTTAAAGTGGTTGTACACCCGTAGTGCATGCTATATAAAACAAAAGCACCATAGTAATGTGTCCACACGTCCAAATGAAATCGATGGAGTTTTACCTGAAAATTCTTTTGCCCTGTGCCTCTATGAGCCCTGTGAATGTCGGAGATTGGTGGGCGTGTCTGAATGCCGGAGCTCGGGAGGCAGAGTGGTGACCTCACAGGACTCCCCTCCCATCTCTACACTATCCCCTGGCAAGCACACTAGCGTACGGACATTGAAGGGCGCACACGGCAGCTCCCACTGTGCGCGCATGTCACACGCAGAAGATGAATTTATTCTATTTGAAATTCGCATTTTAGAAGACAGTTCTATTCCATTGTATTTTTCTATTCTATTCTATTCTTTTTTCTTCTATTCCATTATTTTCTATTCTATTCTTTTTTTATTCTATTCTATTTGAATTCTAATTTATGCTATTTGAAATGTGAATTTTGGAAAATAGTTATATTCTATTTTATTCTATTGTTTTTGTGGAGTGGTGACCTCACAGGACTCCCCTCCCATCTCTACAGTACCCCCTGGCAAGCACACTAGCGTACGGATATTGAAGGGTGCACACGGCAGTTCCCACTGTGCACGCACGTCACACGCAGAGGATGAATTTATTCTATTTGAAATTTGCATTTCAGTTCTATTCTATTGTATTTTTCTATTCTATTCTATTATCTTCTATTCCATTATTTTCTATTCTATTCTTTTTTATTCTATTCTATTTGAATTTTGGAAAATAGTTATATTCTATTTTATTCTATTGTTTTTGTGAAGTGGTGACCTAACAGGACTCCCCTCCCATCTCTACACTACCCCCTGGCAAGCACAGTAGCGTACGAACATTGAAGGGCGCGCAAGCAGTTCCCACTGTGCATGCACGTCACATGCAGAGGAAGAATTTATTCTATTTGAAATTCAAATTTTGGAAGACAGTTCTAATTTTCTATTCTATTCTATTCCATTATTTTCTATTCTATTCTTTTTTATTCTATTCTATTTGAATTAAAATTTATGCTATTTGAAATCTGAATCTCCTTTGCAGGGGAAAAAAACAAAGAGATTGTTCCCTCTGTACAGATCCCTGTGTTGTTTGTCAACACAGGGCTCTGGGCCGTGATTGGACACAGCCAATCAGCAGGTCCCAGGCCATGAATCACTGCCCAGGGCCTGCTGCCAAAATCCCGCTGTGTCTAATCACAGCGAGAGTTGGTGGGCAGGAATACGCATGCGCCCTGTACCCAGAAGAGGTAACGTACAGGTACGTCGCTGTACCTGTAGGAGCCGCCAGTCCGCATTATAATGTGGGTGGGCTGTCCTGAAGTGGTTAACGCTGTGTACCTTAACTCATGGCGACTTTGTGCGTTAATGCAACATATTGTCTCAACAAGGGCCTTAAAGTATTAAAGGCAATTTTTTTTAAAGTGTTACTAAACCCACAACAGTAAAATCAGTCTGTATATGCAGTAAAGCATGCTTGTTATACTCACTGTGGAACCTAAGGGGTTAATCTTCTGCATTGTGTAAAAAGGCTGTTTGATCCTTTCTTCTCTGCCCGTCCTCTTTTTTTTGCATCCTCCTAGAACAGAAAGAAAATGCCTCCTACCAGCTTTAGCTAGTGCTCTGCTGGACACTGATAGAAGTCACAAGACTGCTCTAACTCAACACTGTCCAGACAGAGGGTCAGAGGTTTCACATCCTTCTAGAACAGAAAGAAAATTCCTCCTACAAGCTTTAACCAGTGCTCTTCTGAAGTCACAAGACTGCTGTAACTGCTGATGAGAAGAGGTATTTTGCAGTTTATATTTACTAAAATAATTGCATTTCCATGTTCTATGTACTGTGGGAGACCAGATATAGTGAATGCAGGGTCCGGGGTTTAGTAACATTTTAATGTTAAGATAGAGTGGGCAGGGATTAGCATGCCTGTAAGGTTTTTATTGCTGTCTATGTCTTCTTTAAGGGGATTCAACCCATTAGTCCATTTTGCCATAATCACCAAAAGTGAAAGAAAATTCCAAATTTTGAGCTGTCACCAGAAGAAGAATAGAGAGGAAATCATCCAATGTTGACACTAGTTCTGATGACACACAGGTATTTCCTCAATTTGGAGGGATTGCTTCCTATTTTTTGTTTTAGTTATGGGGCAGAAAGTGATGGGAATGCTCCCCAATGGGACAAAGAAAAAATAGCAAAAAAAAACCAAAAACCTGTCAGGGGTTATAACCCAACCCCCCCCCCCCCCCCCCACACACACACACACACACACACACTTAAAAAAAAAAGAAAAACAAAGTACTGCCTTTCTAAGTAGTTCTAAGTAAAAGCAATATTAAAGCTTTGTTTTCTTTTTTTTTATTAAAATAATAAACATGTTATACTTACCTGCTCTGTGCAATGGTTTTGCACAGAGCAGCCCCAATCCTCTTCTCGGGTCCCTCACTGGTGCTCCTGGCTCCTGCTCTTCATACAGTGCCCGAGCTGATTTGGAAATCCTTTTATAACAAGGAGATCTACAAATATGTGCCCCCAGGGTAATGTGAATGTTGTACAATAGCTCCCCTTTTTACTCATTCCTAAAAAATGTGGTCATGATAATATTTATTATTATTATGATTATTATTATACAGGATTTATATAGCGCCAACAGTTTACTCAGCGCTTTACAATATAACGGGAGACAAAACAGCAACAATACAGTTCCATACAAGAGGGAAAGGAGGGCCCTGCTCCTTGGAGCTTACAATTTGTCCAATGACTTCACTCTGGATCCCTGGCTGGTTTCTTCACAAACACCAACCTGCCAGGGATCTGTAGGTAGTTCAGGTGGGCATTGGCCACATGGCCAAATCACTCATTTGTTCACCAAAACATCCCTAATGTACAAATAACCAAAGTGATCGCATCTTGTAAAATGTAAATAATCCCGATTTCTATTCAGATAATTGTGTAATTTAGGGCAGCACAGTGGCTAAATTGTTAGCACTTCTGTCTGGCAGTACTAGGGTCATTGGTTTGAATCCCAACCATGGCACCACCTGCCTGGAGTTTGCATGTTCTCCCTGTGCCTGCGTGGGTTTCCTCTGGGTACTCCGGTTTCCTACCACACTCCAAAGACATGCTGGTAGGTTAATTGGATCCTGTCTAAATTGGCCCTAGTATATGAATGTGAGTTAGGGACCTTAGATTGTACACCCCTTGAGGGTTAGGGACTGATGTGAATGTACAATATATACAGTATGTAAAGCGCTGCATACATTGACAGCACTATAAATACCTGTAATAAATAAATAATTATTTAGACCCTTGCTCATTTCAGCTACACAGGTTTGCCTAGGGTCCTGAACAAGATTCAAATGAAATATGAACTTTGAACTGAATACTTGCCACTCTAGCTGATTAGTAGTCATAAGTCAATCTAGTAGTTACACTCCTACTGCTACACATAAAAATTCAAGTAGAGATGTTTAGGCATTTAAAATTATGGCTCATAATTATAATAAAAATAAGTGATTAGGGAGCAAAGGGCTTATTGGCCAAGTCTGTATTTCTGCAATCATTTTAATCAGGCATCTTTCCCAGTGCTTGTGCTGCTTTTAACTTTCATCCAAATTGCGACATTTAGCATAACCATAAACATAAACCACATGTCCCTTTTAACCAGTAATTAAAAGGCACACATTTGTTTGGATGCCTTTTAAATAACAAATCTGGTACCAGGTTACACCATATAGTTTAAATCAAAGGAAGCTGTCACGGAAATATTTAGACTGGATGTGGGAGGATGCTGAAGAAAAACATAGCATAGAAATAAAGAAAAAGGATCATCTCCACAGTTCCTTTACAGACCCTACAGAAAAATAATAAAACTTTGGAATAACTACCTTAAAGTGTAGACATAAAGTTGCCCACAGGAAGCATTAAGATAATCAGACAGCGTAATTCAATTTAGAGTTCTATACTGATTTACAAACTAGGACAATGCTATTAGGGTTTGCAGGAAAACCACATGAAAGCTACAGTCTTTATAAGGGACTGTATTATAAATACAGCTGGCTGCCAGTTCTCAGCCGCTTCTTTTAAAATAAACATGTAGTGGGAGAAATATGAAGGATTGACCTCTTTCCAAAAATGCTATTGACCTGGCTTCTCTTACAAACCCACTAAAACATTCTGAATGATTCAGAACAAATAGGTAGATCCCGAAAGCCAACCATTTTTATAGATATGATAAACTCATATGATAATACTATTGGTATAAGAATAGTAAAGCACAACAGCCAAATAGCTTACATTTTAAAAAAGTAGAGCTCAGAAATGGCAGACCTATTTTTTTTTTCTCATGATGAGTGTGTCTTGGCAATTTCTTGTGGAAAGAAGAAATTTCCATTCAATGAAAATGATTTAATTCAGTAAAAATGCTACAAAATGTTCTTCTTAATACCTGAAAATATAATATCCTTAAAGGAGAACTATAGGCAATTGCTTTTTTTCATTTTATTATTATTATTATTATTATTATTATTATACAGTATTTATAAAGCGCCAATAGTTCGCTCAGCGCTGTACATTACAAAGGGGGACAGAACATGTGACAGAACAATACCAATACAATGCAAAACATGAGGGGATCGAGGGCCCTGCTCTTTCGAGCTTACAATCTAGAATTTTATATTCAAATATTATTTATTGAAAGAGTTTTCAGACATACAGAAGAGAAAAACATGGTAAATCTGGAATGTGAGAATAAGGGTTCACTTGGGTAATTATAATACATACAGAGAATAAACAGGTGTGAAGAGTCCCCACCAATAGGCCGGGGATTTTTTAGGTTTCAGATGTTTACATGAGAGGTATGCTCAACGTTCAGTGAACCATTCTCACGGTCATAAAGAAATGATAATTAGGGAAGAGATGGAAATTGGGAAAGGGGAAGGAAACAAGAAGGGAAGGCACATGGGAATATTCTATTTTTAACTTTAAACGGGTCATATTAGTAATCAGTTAACGGAACAGTTTGGATGTTTCAGCCATCGAGACCATTGGGCTGTAAATTTGTGGAAAGCTGAGTTGTGTAAGGCTATTCTTTTTTCCATTTCACAATGGAGATTAAGGTCTTGAAAGAGGCGAGATAAAGGGGGAGTAGTGTTAGAGCGCTATAGTCTGGTAATATTAGTTTTTGCAACTGCTAAAGTATGTAGAATGATGGTCCTTGAGTTTATAGGGAATTTATCTATGCCAATGTGTAGGAGAGCCAAAGCAGGGTTTGGAGTAATTAGCGTATCTGTAATGGAGGATAATATCTGAAAAACTTTGTCCCAGTAAGATTTAATTGACTTACAGTTCCAAAGTATATGGAGGAGTGAACCAGACTCTCCACAGTGCCTCCAGCAAGCTCGCGAATGTTGCGGATAAAATACAGATAACTTGACAGGAGTCATATACCATTCGTGTAGAATTTTTAAGTATGTTTCCCAGTGGGAAGAACATTTTGAGGCCTTGTAAGTAATAGTGAATGTATTTTCCCACACAGTTGGAGAAACAGATTGGTGCAAATTTTTCTCCCAATTAGCTTAGGAAGACGTATACGTTGCAAATTGCTTTTCGAGTATAAGAGTGTAGAATGTGGAAATTCCTTTCTTTGGGTAGGTAGTTCTATGCAAAAAATGATGAGCCGTTGCAGGGATTTCTATGTTATGTGGAAGTTTGGTTTTGTGTAGTGCATGGGCTATTCACATATAGGTAAATTGTTCGGTGTCAGGGAGGTGGAATTTACTTTGGGCGATGTAGAAGGAGTCTAATGTGTCTGAAGTATATATGTCTTGAATATGAAGTATGCCAGAGGTCGTCCATGTCGTTAGGTTTAGGTGGGGAATGATGTGATGGAGGGATGATAGTGGGGTAGGAACTTGTATGTTGTGGTTCCCCGATTTGTTATAGTCAATAAAGTCGTACCAGGCTGTTAAGGAAGCGCAAATACATGGATGTTTGTGGGGTATTCGATTTTGAGCCATGCGAGGTAGGAACATCATGTCCGTTAAAGCGTGTGGATGATATAAAGATGTTTCCATGGTAGACCATATTTTTTCAGGGGAGGGATGCCACCAGAAGAAGAGCTGGTCTAGTAGAACGGCTTGGTAGTAGGATTTCATATGTGGGAGACCTGCTCCTCCTCTGAGGGTAGGGCGTATTAGTAGGTTTGTAGTGCACCTGGATTTTTTTGAATTCCATAGGAACTTGTTTAATATCGCCTGAAGTTTGGTGAAAAAAGAGTAGGGGACAGGGATAGGTAATGTTCGAAAAATGTATAGTATTTTAGGAAGTATACACATTTTTAGGGTTGCTATTCTACCGAATGTCGATAGAGTAGCAGTACGAAGGCTTTTGAGATCCTGTGGGATAGTTTCAAGAAGCGGTCTATAGTTAGATGTGTAGAGTTGGCTAGTATTAGCGGTGAGTTTAATTCCCAAATATGGGATGCTGTGTTTTTCCCAGATAAAAGGGAACTGCTTAGAAAGTAAGTCCTGGGTTATGGGCGGTGTGTACAGGTTTAATATTGATGATTTGGGTTCATTAAGTTTATAGTACGAAACCTCTGCGTAATCCCTAATGTGTGCACATATCGTCTTAAGAGATTTATGTGGGTTTGTGACTATGAGTATGATGTCATCTGCAAAGAGACTAATTTTATGTTCGGTACTATGATATTCGACTCCCGTGAATTCTGGGTCATTTCTGAGCTTAGTCGCTAGTGGTTCTATTAGTAAGGCGAAGATTAAGGGGGATAGGGGGCACCCTTGTCTGGTTCCATTTGATATGGAGAAGGGTTGTGAGAGCGTGCCATTAGTTAATACTCTAGCAGAAGGTTGAGAGTAAAGAGCAAGAATCGCCGATAGTAGCCAGCCAGTAATGCCAAATTTTTGTAGTGTGAGTGCCATGAATTGCCAATGAATTCTGTCGAAGGCCTTTTCCGCATCTAATGATAAGAGGAGAGAAGGACGTTTATCAGTTTCTAGATGGTGCAGAAGAGATATTATTCGCCTAGTAGCATCTGGGGCCTGTCTACCATGTATGAAACCCACTTGATCCGGATGTATCAACGCAGGTAGATAAGGGAGTAATCTTTGGGCAATCACTTTGGCGTAAATTTTTATGTCCGTATTGATTAGCGAGATTGGTCTGTAATTTTGAGTAGATTGTGGGTCTTTACCCGGTTTTGGAATAGTAGTGATTATCGACTGCAGCATGATAATAATAGTAAACAGGTAATATAGAGAGGGTAAATCTCCATGATGGGGCACAGACAGCAATAAAAGCCGACAAGTGTTCTAATCCATCTCCACTATGTCCAAAACGGAAAAAAAAAATTTTGCCTTTAGTCGCACTTTTCTCTTTATTTGTTGGATATGATGGTTTTACATTATAGAGACTGTAACAACAGTGGGCATATACCATGGTGGGCTGGCAGAGTCATGAATTCAGATGGAAAAATCTCCATATTGAGATCTTGTCTAATCCACCTCTCTATTGGTCAGAGAGGCTGCCCGTGAAAGAAATAGGCCAATTTTGAGACATTGGAGCTAGATGAGGACATTAAAAAAAAATTTGTTATATCTAGGTGAGGACATTATTGCACAGAATGTCATAAATGTTCAAGTTTGTGTTAGTCTTGGTGATAACTAAAAGTATTTCAGACACCTCTGGTTCATTTTATTGACATGCTGGTGCCACTTAATGTTCTTATCAATCTGTAAATTACTTTCCATACCAATAATATGTCAACATGTCAACTCAACTTGTATTATAAAGGCCTTCATTGTAAGGCTCTGGAGAACAATGATCATTAAATGAAAAGAAACCTTACCTAGCCAACTGAGCACTAAGTAAATGTACACTGCTCAAAAAAATTAAAGGAACACTTTGAAAACACATCAGATCTCAATGGGGAAAAATATCATGCTGGATATGTATACTGATATGGACTGGGTAATGTGTTAGGAACGAAAGGATGCCTCATCGTTTGATTGAAATGAAAATGATCAACCTACAGAGGACTGAATTCAAAGACACCCTAAAATTCAAAGTGAAAAAATGATGCAGCAGGCTAGTCCATTTTGACGAAATGTCATTGCAGCAATTCAAAATGGTACTCGTTATTATTATTATTATACAGTATTTATATAGCGCTAAAAGGTTTACTCAGTGCTGTACATTATAGTGGGGGACAGAACATGAGACAATACAGTAACAAAACAAAACACGAGGGGCTCCAGTGCCCTGCTCTACTCATTAGTTTGTATGGCCCTCACATGCTTGTATGCATGCCTGACAATTTTGGGGCATGCTCCTAATGAGACGACGGATGGTGTCCTGGGGTATTTCCTCCCAGATCTGGACCAGGGCATCACTGAGCTCCTGGACAGTGTGAGGTGCAACCTGGCGTCGTCAGAGGGACTGAAACATGATATCCCAAAGGCATTCTATTGGATTTAGGTCAGGCGAGCATGGGGGCCATTTAATGGTATCAATTACTTCATCCTCCAGGAACTGCCTGCATACTCTCGCCACATGAGGCTGGGTATTGGTGTGCACCAGGATTAACCCAGGACCCACTGCACCAGCGTAGGGTCTGACAATGGGTCCAAGTATATCATCCCAATACCTAATGGCAGTCAGGACGCCATTGTCTAGCCTGTAAAGGTCTGTACGTCCCTCCATGGATATGCCTCTCCAGACCATCACTGACCCACCATCAAAAGGATCATGCTGAACGATGTTACAGGCAGCATAACATTCTCCACAGCTTCTCCAGACCCTTTCACGTCAGTCACATGTGCTCAGGGTGAACCTGCTCTCACATGGGAACAGCACAGGGTGCCAGTGGCAGACCTGCCAACTCAGGTGTTCAGTGGCAAATGCCAATCGAGCTCTATGGTGCCGGGCAGTGAACATAGGTCCCACTAGAGGATGTCGGGCCTCAGGTCACCCTCATGAAGTCTGTTTCTGATTGTTTGTTCAGAGACATTCACACCAGTGGCCTGCTGGAGGCCATTTTGCAGGGCTCTGGCAGTGCTCCTCCTGTTCCTCCTTGCACTAAGGAGCAGATACCGGTCCTGCTGATGAGTTAAGGACCTTCTATGGCCCTGTCCAGCTCTCTTAGAGTAACTGCCTGTCTCTTAGAATCTCCTCCATGCTCTTGAGACTGTGCTGGGAAACACAGCAAACCTTCTGGCAATGGCACGTATTGATGTGCCATCCTGGAGGAGTTGGACTGCCTGTGCATCCTCTGTAGGGTCCAGGTATCGCCTCAGGCTACCAGTAGTGGACACTGACCCTAGCCAAATGCAAAACTAGTGAAAAACAGTCAGAAAAGATGCGTAGGGAAAAAATGTCAGTGGCCTCCACCTGTAAAACTATTCCTGTTTTGGAGGTTGTCTCATTGTTGCCCATCTAGTGCATCTGTTGTTAATTTCATTAACACCAAAGCAGCAGAAACTGATTAACAACCCTCTCTGCTACTTAACTGACCAGATCAATATCCCAGGAGTTTAATTGAGTTGATGCTATGAACTGATTGAAAAGCGTTCCTTTAATTTTTTTGAGCAGTGTAGAATGTTTCTGTCTGAAGGAGAATCAAACAAAAACAAATTCACAAGAAAGAGCTGATTAAGTGCTAGTAGTGCAAAGCATTACTCTATCTGATAGAGTATGCAAAGTATACTGTCTTTTTTCTGCTAGCCTTACCAGCTGTCATTCTACAAATTACACCTCATCATGTAAAGCTTGTACTGCTAGAACTGCTGGAGAAAAAAAAACATGACTTAATACAAGTTTATGCACATAGGCATTTCTAAAATGTGGTTTTGTTTCCTAAATAGGTGGTAAATGCACATCTGTCTTGTAACTGAGTTTATATGCATTGTGTTTACATGTATTTACATGCCATTAAGCACAGAAGCTGTCTTTGTAAGCAGGGCAAATCCGCAGGGAGCTTTCAAGAAACACAAGTAGGGATGAAAGATATTAACTACGTGATAAGAGAACATTAGGTACGACACTACAGGAAATGGCTGAATTTATACTTCCATGCACATACATGAATTTAAATGTAAAACTTGTGTTAAATGGGTCTAGAAAATAATGATGCATATGAATCCTAAGTTTTATAACATAAAAAAAGCTTTGGTGTATTTTCAATAAGTACCGTATTTTTCGGCATATAAGACGACTGGGCGTATAAGTCGACCCCCTACTTTTCCTGTTAAAATATAGGGTTTGGGCTATACTCGCCGTATAAGACTACCCCTCTTCCAACGCACACCAAATAAAATTTAAAAAACATCAGATTTGATTTCAATATGGTATGGTATTTCAGTATGGTATTCCAATGATGGGGTGCTATTCCTTCCACTGACACCAATGATGGGGCACGATTCCTCGCTCTGACACCAATGATGGGGCACTATTCCTCCGACTGATACCAATGATGGGACACTATTCCTCCCACTGACACCAATGATGGTGCCCCATCATTAGTGTCAGTGTGTGAGGAATAGTGTCCCATCATTAGTGTCAGTAGGAGGAATAGTGGCCCATCATTGGTGTCAGTGGGAGGAATAGTGCCCCATCATTGGTGTCAGTGGGAAGAATCGTGCCCCATCATTGGTGTCAGTGGGAGGAATAGTGCCCCATCATTGGTATCAGTGGGAGGAATAGTGTCCCATCACTGGTGTCAGTGGGAGGAATAGCGTCCCATCATTGGTATCAGTGGGAGGAATAGCACCCCATCATTGGTGTCAGTGGCAGGAATTGCGCCCCATCATTGGTATCAGTGGCAGGAATAGTGCCCCATCATTGGTATCAGTGGCAGGAAAAGTGCCCTATCATTGGTATCAGTGGGGGGAATAGTGCCCCATCATTGGTGTCAGTGGGAGGAATAGTTCCCCATCATTGGTGTCAGTGGGAGGAATAGTACCCCATCATTGGTGTCAGTGGGGGAAGGAATAGTGTTCCATCATTGGTGTCAGTGGGGGGTGGAATAGTGCCCCATCATTGGTGTCAGTGGGTGGAGGAATAGTGCCCCATCATTGGTGTCAGTGGGGGGAGGAATAGTGCCCCATCGTTGGTGTCAGTGGGGGGGAGGAATAGTGCCCCATCGTTGGTGTCAGTGGGGGGTGGAGGAATAGTGCCCCATCGTTGGTGTCAGTGGGGAGGAGGAATAGTGCCTCATCGTTGGTGTCAGTGGGGGAGGAATAGTGCCCCATCATTGGTGTCAGTGGGGGGGGGGGGAATAGTGCCAATAGTGTTCCAGCATGGTGCTGCTGCACACTTACCGGCCGCTCTCTCACTCGATTTTCGCGGGGCAGCTCGGCTCCGCCTCCTCGCCGGTGATTGGCCGCCTGTGTGCCTTTCCTGAGCTACAGTTCTGGCGCCCAATCACCGGTGAGGAGGCGGAGCCGAGCAGCCGCGCGGACATCGAGCGGCCGAACAGAATGAAGGAGCAGCTGCGCTTCCTGGACCGGATCGTCGTCGGACCGGGATCGGAGCCAGGTAAGAAACAGCAGCCCCCTGCCCGCCCCTGTACTTAGTGTCTCTTGGAAGGGGGAGGGCGGCACCGCGCCTTCCCCCGAAAAAGTGCCGCCCTGACACCGGCTCGCTGTATACCGGCGTATAAGACGACCCCCGACTTTTCATAAGATTTTCATGGGTTAAAAAGTCGTCTTATACGCCGGAAAATACGGTACTCAGAGTCCCTCCTAGATTGTAAGCTCGAAAGAGCAGGGCCCTTGACCCCCTCGTGTTTTGTTTTGTTACTGTATTGTCTCATGTTCTGTCCCCCACTATAATGTACAGCGCTGAGCAAACCTTTTAGCGCTATATAAATACTGTATAATAATATTAGAGTTATCATAGTGCTGGCTAGCCTGAAAGTATTTTTTTTTATTTCTTTCAGTTTTACTTTGCTGGGTCATATTTTCAAGGAGATATTTCTTGGTATAATCATTTTTACTGAAATAAGAGGTGAACATTGTACAATGACCAAAAGGAATATTTTGTTCCCACATAAGGGAAAAGGATAACAGAAGCAGTATCACAACATCAATGTACACATTTTGAGTATACAATGCTATAAACCAACTTCCCCAACCAACAGGGCCAGGGGTAGTCCCAAGTAACGGGCCCAAGGGACCCAGGTCAGAAACTAAAAGAAACACAAAAATAAAAGGGAAGTCTCCAACTGAGAGTGGGTTGGGGTGGGGAAGATTAGGGTAGGGTAGAGGGGGAAAGGAGCAGTAAGGAGGAAGAAGGAAGAGCAAGAGAAGGCTAACAAGCATCATATTAGCCAGGTGCAGGGTCGGAAGGGCATAAAACCACTAGGGATCCCATACCTTAAGGAACTTGGAGTGGGTCATGAAGAATACCAGTTATTTTCTCATGGATCATTAGGGTGGTCAGAATGCTTATTACCTATGCAGACTGGACTGAGGGTTTCTTCCAAGCCCTGGGTTTTGCCCGCCTGGCAGGTATAAATAGGTCAGTTTCTGCGGATGTGAGAAAAGTCCTGGGATTGGACAATGAAGAAGTGCCTGTCTAGCATCTTTGCAGAAAGGTATATGGATCAACAGAAGACTGAAGACCCTAGATCAAAATCCCACTAGGCGGGGGTAGGTCCACCAAGTGTTGATCTCATCCTCACGCTGGCCACAGCCCTGGAAGCATCTATCCTTGTAAAGTAGGTTTGAGCATGCTATGTGCGCGAGAACCCAGTACCAGCGGAGAAGGATTTTATAAGCCGCCTCCATAGTGGTTGTATTGAAGGAACATTTGCCTACTCTGGAGCAGGCCTTACTCCAGTCCTCCAGGTCTATGGGGGTAACGTAAAGAAGAGATGTGGACGGGCCACCTGCGTTTAAGGAGGAATATCAAGGAGATATTTTTAGGGGACAATTTACATCTTTTCAGTGTGTTGCAGTGCTTTAACAATTGCATGTTTTATGTTAAGGCAGACCATTCATTTTGAATAGGATGCCAATGCATCTTAAGGCAGGCAAAAATGTACAGGCACCATTTTTTCCTATACAGTGCACTGAAACACACATGCTGTGCGTTATGCTGCACTGCAGCCTGTATGTACTGCCTGCTGCTGTACTGCATTGGGTGCCATTCAAAATGTGTTAGAATGTGGTACATTTCTACAATGTAAAGGTGTGAATGGGTCCATATGTAGATTGGCAAAATTTCTCCTTAGTGTTTATCTGTATATAGGTGCAATTAACACTCTTGATGAATTTAACTATGGGAGGAAGTCAGTTACAGGATAAACCTCTGTTAAGCACTTATATATACAACCAGGGTTTATGATATGGCCGGTTCAAAGTCAGGGCTTAAAAAGGTTATTCTTTTAAATCAAATATTTTGGTTATAATTGAAAAATCGACTGCCTCTCATCTAATACCTGGTGACTATTTTGCCTGTTACTTTAAATGCAGTTCTGTAGTCAGGCTGGTTGTCAAGGACCTCACTGCTTGAAAACCATCTATGTTCCCTTATTTCTCGACAATAGTAGATCCGAAACAATTCAAGTGTCTGGGCATGTTGTCTGACATTAGTATGTCCACATGTGCCTTTACTTTTTGAAGGCCGGCAATCAATCTAAGGACATCAGAGGCTCATGTGCAGTGTGAATGGCCAAGATATACAGTAAGTAAATACTTGTGTGCTGTTGATTTTTGACTGTTCCAAGTGACTGTAAGCTCATCAGGTTCTTCTGGGCTATGATAGGCCCTGTGGACGGGGTCACTCACCCTGCACATGGGGTACCCTTGCTGTGTCATTCACATCAATGCCCCAGGACAAGGCAGGGACTGCTTTCAGGTAAATTCAACCTTAATGCAGTCCTCCAGCTTAGAGATGGCAGTACACCGTGTGCATTGAGTGAAATAAACATGACTCCAATTCACTCTCTGGTCGCGTGTCAATGCACACTTTGACTGTAACTATTGCATTTAGGAGGGATAAGCTGAGCCTATGCTCTCTCCACACATCCACCATACCTCTGTTACCCCAGTCCCACTGTATGCCTAGCGAGAACCTCATGTGTGAACTGTGTCGTCTTACTCTCCCATACATGGCGGCTAGGCCAAGGGCCTTCGTAACGCTGATCTGCTTCTGTTGCTATGGGAGACAGACTGCTGGGGAAGGGAGCCCCAGAGGCAACCCCCCCACACTGCCTAAGTATGCCTTGCCTTGACCACTCCAATGTGCTTAACTGACCCAAGCTGTAGATTATGTGCAGAGTGCTGGTTATTTTCATACACCCCTTTGAATAAATTGCTTAAAAATGGGAGTAAGAACCATGGGGAGAGGTTCCACAATGGGAAGAGGAAACAAAAAATAGACTTACAACGGTTGAGGTTGCAGTCACTCTCTTTGCCTTCGAGGTTCCCATCCTGGGTTCTCTGAGGTTCTCAGGCAGGTGTAACACATAAGCAAGAAGAGTCTGGCAAAAGAAAAAAAAAAACATCATTGGTTTGAGGCGCCTAAAGTGTTTTTTCTAAGAAGGAGTCATCTGCTTTAATGAAACAGCAAATTTTCTTCATTTCACCAAATAATATGCGTTTTGTGGCTTTAATTTGCCACTTCTTCAGTTCAGGATGATAACATTGATGTAGTACTTGAAAATGTGATGTGCTCTAAACAAAAAGGTGACAATTTAAAGCCATGAAACGTGTTTCATCTGGTGAAATAAAGAAATTTGATGTTTCAATAAAGCATACCACACCTGTTAATGCTTAGACAAACCACTCTGCCGATTGACCCACCAACAGTTTTTTTTGCCAGACTCTTCCTATTTATACTTAACATACTTTAGCTTTCAATTACATAGAAATTAAAAAAAAGGTCGCTTTTTAAAAAAAGAGAGAAAAATATGTATCCTTAAAGCAATCTGATACTCTCTGGATTGACATTCTACAACAGTCTTTCTCAACCTTTTTATAGCGGACGAACCTTTGAAATAATTTTCAGGGAATCAGCACCAAAATGTTGTATCTACAGCTAATTGTTTATTAGCATGTTTGTCAAGCTGGAGACACAATGGTAAAAAAAATAATGAAGAATGTGGCCTTTTTAAGCATATTTGACAGCCAGAGTGTATTTTTAACACTTCCCTGATCTCAATACAACAAAATAATTTTTAGTAACTAAATTAAACAAATAACAATGAGCAGAAACTAAGTGTAGCACCCCCCTAGTTAGGTGCTAGGATTTGTATAGTTAGGTTAAACATAGCTGTGTTTTTCTGCTTAACAGAGAGACTGTAAGGAAAATCTATTTGGGCTCTCTGCTTAACAGAGCGCTGTGATTGATCAGTTAAGTATGCTCATGATGTTCTGGTGTTGTCTGAGTTCTGCCCACCTTCAGGAAGCTATGAGAGGCTTCCAGAGCATGGGTAGGGACTAGGCAAATGAACAGCATGAATATGAGTACAGCCCTGGCCAATTGCAAAGGTAGGTGACCCCACTGCATACTGGGAGTGGTATTTCTGTTCTGTGAGCACATGGGTTCAGCATCTTTCCTGGGAGAGGATTGAACCAAGCCAGGCTGAAGGCAGGCTTGCCTTGCCTGGCACTGCCTGCCATGTAGGCCTCAGGTGTTCAAACTGAGAGTCTGAAGCTAGAGAGAGTGATTCCGGTTCTACAGTATGAAGACTGAGGGGAGCTGTCTGCCAAAGCTCTCTCTGGTACCACTAGAGAGTTTTGCTGGGAAGATTAGAAAGAAGCTACCATTCTCCGTGTTCCATGTGAGTACAGACATTGAGGAATTTGGAGACTCTTTGTGCTTGCTACTCCCCTGGTGTTTGATGGTCAGCGTGAGTCTGAAAAGGAAAGGGAACACGTGGTAGTGGTCTGAAGAGCTTGTCCGATTGTTGCTACTGCAAAGGACTTTGCTCAGCTAAGTTACCTTTGGGCTGTCGCAGTCTGTCATAACGTGTTTATACCTGAGGAGCTCATCCCTGTGACTACTACTACTGCAAAAAGGGACTTTGCTCACTTCTAAACTACTTGCTGTTACAATTTAAAGAGAAATATGCTATCTGCTTTCAGCCAGGACTTCAAAAGTACTTAACTAAAACATCAGCTAAATATCCTCAGTGTGAAAAGTTCCAATTTTGGAGTATCCTACTGAATTCCATATCTCTATCACCAGTTCTACGATAAAACTCCAAAAACAAACATACCCTAGAGTGGTCATTGAAGACAATGAGCGAAAGAGTGTGTGTTCATGGCTGTGGAAAATACCTTGTGCCTAGGTGAAGAAATGAGGAAACCTGGGCAAAAATACAAGTAGCATGGTGCAGCGCTAGAAGAATAAAAACTGAAGACAGTCAAAAGTCAATGTGATAATATCCGTGGTTTCTTATATAGGGTGCAGACTTTCAAAGCTCTTGCGGCCTTAAATAATAGCAATGCGCACTCACCAGAAACGCATGGATTATGCGCATGTAGGAATAATCATTCCAGATGTCAGATCCTCCAACATTCAGATGGCATGCATCCCTCTCACGGTGGGTCCCCGAAGACTCAAAACCAGATCCTGAGGTCCTCCTTAAGGTGTACCAGGCACTTCACAATGGTGGTGGGACTCTCTCCACTAAGTGGTAATGGCACCATCTCCTCAGATGTCATCCGAAGCCGGCTGCGCAGGCGGCTTCGGATGACATCTGAGGAGATGACATCAGATGACATCTGAGGAGATGGTGCCATTACCACTTAGTGGAGAGAGTCCCACCACCATTGTGAAGTGCCTGGTACACCTTAAGGAGGACCTCAGGATCTGGTTTTGAGTCTTCGGGGACCCACCGTGAGAGGGATGCATGCCATCTGAATGTTGGAGGATCTGACATCTGGAATGATTATTCCTACATGCGCATAATCCATGCGTTTCTGGTGAGTGCGCATTGCTATTATTTAAGGCCGCAAGAGCTTTGAAAGTCTGCACCCTATATAAGAAACCACGGATATTATCACATTGACTTTTGACTGTCTTCAGTTTTTATTCTTCTAGCGCTGCACCATATTACCTTTGTTTACACTTTACATTTAAAGGCATTGTGGTTGCCTTCGGTGCTTTAGCTGCTGTGTTCATTAAGAGCGCTCACTATTATTCGTTTTTAAAAATACAAGTAGCCCTCATGTGGCTACATAAGATACATTGAAAACATTAGTGTCCCTTTACATTGGTGGTTAGTGGACAAGTTCTCCGATATATTAGTGGTCAATGGAAAAATGCCCCCTAACAGTGGCAGTCAATGAAAAAGTGTCCCCCTACATTGGTGGTCAGTGGAAATATACCCCCTCACATTGGTTGTCAGCGGAGAATGGCCCCATACAATGGCAGCCAAAGGTGCCCATTAAAGGATTTCTATAGCCACACCATACACTTTCATTTTATAACATCAGCATTGTAATAGGTATACAAACAATATTTTTTTTTGACAATCCAATATAAGGTTACTTGAAAAATTGTGTTTTGAATTCTGCCTCTCTGCTGGTCATCTCTTGCCACAACTTCCTGGATTCCCTGTTTGCTTTGCATTTTATCCTCTGTGAAATATGTGACACCGTAGCACTTCCTCACAGTGCATTGTGAATATGGGTCACAGAATTTAGGGAAGTAAATATATAGGGAGACAAGTCCTTGTCCAGTGGTGGTCAGAGGAAAGAATGCTCTCTTACGGTGTAGAAAAGTGCTCCTTTACATTGGTGGACAGTGGAAAAATCCCCCCTTAGACCAGTATTCAGTGGCTCTTTAGCATCTTCTTATATTGGTGGTTAGTGGGAGATTATGCCCACTTAGATAGGAGAGGTGCCACCTTGGATTGGTGGTTAATAGGAGATGGACCCCATAAGATTGGTTTTTAGTGGGAGAAGGACTCTCTTACACATACTGGTAGTCAATGGAATAAATGCCACTTGCATTGGTGATCAGTGTACAGTGCCCTTAAATTGGAACGCCCCTTAATTTGGTGTTCGGTGTGAAGAATGCTCCAGTAAAAGACAGTTTCAAAAATCATTGTTGTTAGTGGTTACTTATATAAAAAAGGAGAGAAGAGGCATCATGGGTCCCAGGCCACTGACTCTGTATAGAGACATTGATGCTAGAACTAAGCAGGCACTGTCAAGTGAGAAATCAAGACCAATGTTGACTATTCAAGGAACCCATAAGATCGTCTAAAAGTTCCCTAGTTGTGAAAGGCTGTTTCTTTAATTTTATTTCATACAAATAATTTTAGCTATTTATATTCTGTGCATTTAGACATGCATCCAGCATTTTCTGAAGCAAAATATTGAGTTGGGCTAAACTAAAAAACAGTATTACTCTAATGCTCCAGAAGGTAAGTCCTGTGGCTGGTAACACTGTATGCTGGTGCTGGACAGGATGTAAGGTTCCTCAGACTTCGTCTTGGGCTACAAGAAAATGGTACCTGGCCACACACAGGATCAACAGACTATAACTAAAATAGTAAAAGATGATGAGAATTGGCTTCAGCTTGGTGAGTGGAGAACCCAGCAAAAGCCAATTCTCATCATCTTTTACTATTTTATCTTTACAGTCTGCTGATCCTGTGTGCAGGCGGGCTCCATTTTCTTTTAATTTACCGAGTTGGCTAGAGTCACTTCCTTTGAAAAACTATCCTGACTTTTCACAGCTCATGCAGTAATGAACATTTACGATATACAGAGGTTCAACTTCTTTAATGTGAACTTAAAATAAAATCGCATATTGAAGATTTTCTGCAACTCCAAAAAATATCAAACATCAAAAATAGTATGCACTATTTTTTAAAAGAATGTTAAGATGCATATATATATATATATATATATATATATATATATATATATATATATAGTTTGACATCTCTTAAGTATACACAAGGCAACGCTGAACAGCTGTGTGCCTTCATTTATATATCCTACAGCATACTGAAAGCTTCCTGCTAGCTGTACCCTATGACAGGTGGTTTTAATCAGTGATTCATTCCAGAATATAAAAACAGATTATTGCTTACATTCCCAACATCATAGGACATATATAGTTCAGCTTCCTCCTTAGTTAATTGAGTGGAAAATGTTATACTGAATGCCTTAGTTCCTGGAAATGCAATGCTTCCAACAGGACTCTGCATAATGTAGATGACATCATAGGATTTAATAAGCACACTGAGCAAAGACATAGATAACAAAAGGGGAAAAAGCCTCAATTTTTGGTGGTGTGATTTATTCCTCTCAGGAATTTTCCCTAATGCACACATAACAGCTGAGATATACCACTCTGTACTTGAGATGACTCCTTCCCATGACATTGCATATTCCTGTATCAGACAACACTAGTTACATCAAGACTAAGCCCCCTAAGGGAAATTGCCTTCATCTTATCCATTTGCATGCTACGTCTGACATCTAGTGGTCAATGTTTTATTAGCAAGTGAAAGAAATATTTTTAATTCCATGCAGTTCATAATTAAAGGGGAAGCTCTGCTTTTTTGCCCCCTTCCCCCCCTCCGCTGCCACATTTGGCACCTTTTGGGGGTAGCGGGTACCTGGTTTTGAGAGGTACCCGCTCCCACTTCCGGCTGAGTTTGCCACAGCAAACTCAGCTGGAAGTTCGGCACCCCCCGCAGCCCTCTGGGACACTTCCAAGGTCCTAGAGGACTGCAGCCCATTTACAAAGTGCAGCACAGTAGGAAACCAGCGGTGAAGCCGCAAGGGACACATGTGGTGACAACTGTCTTAATCAGGCAATACAATATACAATTTAAAGCAGAGTCCCAGTTGAATGGAAAAAAAAAAATAAAAGTCAGCAGCTACAAAAACTGTACCTGCTGACTTTTAAAATACAGACACTTACCTGTCCCTTGGTCCAGTGCTGTCCTCACCACAGCTAGTGTCACCGGCCGTCTTCTTTCGTCGGCGCCAGCATCCTTAGTGTGGGCCCCCGGCTGTGACAGTTTGTGGCTTCACAGCCGGGTGCCCACTACGCATACGTGAGTAGCGCTGCGCATTGTGAATAGTCCTGTAGTCTTCTGGAACCTGTCACGTGTCCAAGAAGACTACGGGGAAGGAGGGGGGGATGACAACTTCCATTTCTGGTACCCGCCATCCCCCCCATCCCCCACACTCCCCAAAGGTGCCAATCCTTATTGGGGAATGGGGGACAAAGCATTAAAGTGGAACTTCCCCTTTTGGTTGAAGCTCCACTTTATTGTACAATTTCTTTTAGATCTGTCTTAAACTATGCCATGCAAGGTCCTATGAAAGGGTGTATTTACTACAAGGCAAACACGGCATTTGCCTAGGGCAACATTTTTCAGGGGGGGCAGCACTGCCCCTCAGAAGAAGGGATGGAAGAAGGGACACAAACGGCATGGGGACTTGGTGGGTTCCGAGAGAGTTTGCGGGTTTCATGACGGTGTATGCACAGCCCGACTCTCATTCCCAGGGAGGTCCAGAGCTGTGAAGACGAGTGTCTTTCTCTCTTTCGCCATGGGGGATGGTGGCTGGTGTATGGGGGGCAATGGTAGTGGAAGACTCTCTGGGGTGGGAGTCAGGGATGTTGTTGGTCAATGTCAGGCTCTCTCTGCGGGGGGCGCCGATTTTTGTGTTGCCTAGGGCAGCACAAAACCTAAATACACCGCTGGTCCTATGTGATTAGATACAAATTGAATGGATTCTTTAGGTTTGTTCTTATATTACATTGGACATTCTCTCCCAGAGGTTGCTAAGGGTTCCTTGACCTGTGGCAGATTAACCTCCTGTTTGATGGCTCCTGCATAGTTCCAGGACCAGTGCCACTTGGCAAAACCAGCAGCAGAACCCCAATGATCTTTTTTAGCTGTCTGTAAAGGTTTTATTCTTTCTACTGTCCACCAATATAAGGGGAATTTTTGCCATTGGCACCCGATAAATTGGTTTTAAGAGGGGTCTGCAAGACCTGAAAATTATTTTAGGGGTTCCTCTGGGGTAAAAAGTTTGAGAAAGGATGTATTATATACACTGCTCAAAAAACGAAAGGAACACTTTTTACTCAGAGTATAGCATCAAGTCAATTAAATTCCTGGGATATTGATCTGGTCAGTTAAGTAGCAGAGTGGGTTGTTAATCATTTTCAGCTGCTTTGGTGTTAATGAAATTAACAACAGGTGCACTAGATGGGCAACAATGAGACGACCCCCAAAACAGGAATGGTTTTACAGGTGAAGGTCACTGACATTGTTTTCCCTACTCATCTTTTCTGACTGTTTTTCACTAGTTTTGCATTTGACTAGACTCAATGTTACTACTGGTAGAATGAGGCCATACCTGAGGTTGCACAGGCAGTTCAACTCCTCCAGGATGGCACATAAATACATGCCATTGCCAGAAGGTTTGCTGTGTCTCACAGCACAGTCTCAAAAGCATGGAGGAGATTCCGGGAGACAGGCAGTTACTCTAGGAGAGATGGACAGGGCCGTAGAAGGTCCTTAACCCATCAGCAGGACCGGTAGCTGCTCCTTTGTGCAAGGGGGAACAGGATGAGCACTGCCAGAGCCCTACAAAATTACCTCCAGCAGGCCACTGGTGTGAATGTCTCTGACCAATCAGAATCAGACTTCATGAGGGTGGCCTGAGGGCCCGGCGTCCTCTAGTGGGCCCTGTGATCACTGCCTGGCACCATAGAGCTTGATTGGCATTTGCCATTGAACACCAGAATTGGCAGGTCCGCCACTGGCGCCCTGTGCTTTTCACAGATGAGAGCAGGTTCACCCTGAGCACATGTGACAGACGTGAAAGAGTCTGGAGAAGACGTGGAGAATGTTATTCTGCCTGTAACATCATTCAGCATGACCGTTTTGGTGGTGGGTCAGTGATGGTCTGGGGAGGTATATCCATGGAGGGATTCACAGACCTCTACAGGCTAGACAATGGCACCCTGACTGCCATTAGGTATTGGGATGAAATCCTTGGACCCATTGTCAGACCCTATGCTGGTGCATTGGCTCCTGGGTTCCTCCTGTGCAGGACAATGCCAGGCCTCATGTGGCGAGAGTATGCAGGCAGTTCCTGGAGGGTGAAGGAATTGATACCATTGAATGGCCCCCACACTCGCTTGGCCTAAATCCAATAGAACGCCTCAGGGATATCATGTTTTGGTCCATCCGAAACATCTCCCACCTCAGACTGCCCTGTAGCTCAGTGATGCCCTGGTCCAGATCTGGGAGGAAATACTCCAGGACACCATCCGTCGTCTCATTAGGAGCATGCCTTGATGTTGTCAGGCATGCATACAAGCACGTGAGGGCCATACAAACTACCATTTTGAGTTGCTGCAATGAAATTTCAGCAAAATGGATTAGCCTGCTACATCATTTTTTCACTATGATTTTTGGGGCATCTTTGAATTCAGTCCTCTGTAGGTTGATAATTTTCAATTGATGGGGCATCCTAACACATTACCCAGTCCATATCAGTATAGATAGCCAGCATGATATTTTTCCCCATTGAGATCTGATGTGTTTTCAAAGTGTTCCTTTATTTTTTTGAGCAGTGTAGTTTTGCTACATCTAAAGCTTATTGGATAGGGATTGTTCAATCTGATTGTATAGTGTATGACCATCTTAAGAGATGATTTAAGTGGAACTTCACTGTCTCAATCACCATTGACTATTTTAATCCTTATGCTGCTAGCATATATCATTTACTTGTTTTAAACTATTTTTTTATGTTTCTTTCAGTTAATTCCTTCTTTCTTGCCTAGGCAAATTATGTCATACATCCCAGAAGTCTTCAGGAGGGGAGGAGGAGCTTTCTCAGCTAAGCACACCCTCCTGCTTTTATGCCTGATGGATTCCAGGAAGTCAATGCTACATGAATCAACTGCCCTTACTCAAGATGGCCACATCCAGAAATGCTAGGGGTGGGGGTTTCAAAGTGATTTCTTAGCAAAATAAAGCATGGAGACATGGATGGATGGGGGAGTTTGCTTGGAATATTACAAAAGATTTACCGTATTTTTCGCTCCATAAGACGCACTTTTCCCCCCCCAAAAAAAGGGGGAAAATGTGAGTGCGTCTTATGGAGCGAATATAGAGCAGCTGGTCTGGTATTTCCGCCGCTGCCACCATGTCAGAATACCAGGCCGGCCACTCAGCTCTTCTCTGCAGCAGGACCTTACCTGTTCCTCGGTCCAGCTCTGTACAGTCTTCCCGTGCTGGCATCTTTAGTGTGGGCACCCGGCTATGACAGCCGGGTGCCCAATGTGCATGCGCGAGAAGTGCTGTGCTTTGTGAATGGCCCGGCGTCTTCTGGGACACGACAGGTCCCAGAAGACACTGGGCCATTCACAAAGCGCAGCGCTTCTTGCGCATGTGCAGTGGGCACTCAGTCGGGTGCCCACACTAAGGGGAGGACAACTCCAGGGAAGTGGGAGCGGGTACCTGTCAAATTCAGGTACCCACTCCCCCTCCCACCCTAAAGGTCCGCAGTCTCTTGGTCATCCCCTGTACTGTCTGCAGTCTCTGGTCATCCCCTGTACTGTCTGCAGTCTCTGGTCATCTCCTATACTGTCTGCAGTCTCTGGTCATCTCCTATACTGTCTGCAGTCTCTGGTCATCTCCTGTACTGTCTGCAGTCTCTGGTCATCCCCTGTACTGTCTGCAGTCTCTTGGTCATCCCCTGTACTGTATGCAGTCTCTGGTCATCCCCTGTACTGTCTGCAGTCTCTTGGTCATCCCCTGTACTGTATGCAGTCTCTGGTCATCCCCTGTACTGTCTGCAGTCTCTTGGTCATCCCCTGTACTGTCTGCAGTCTCTTGGTCATATCCTTTACTGTCTGCAGTCTCTGGTCATCCCCTGTACTGTCTGCAGTCTCTTGGTCATCCTTTACTGTCTGCAGTCTCTGGTCATCCCCTGTACTGTCTGCAGTCTCTTGGCTATCCCCTGTACTGTCTGCTGTCTCTTGGTCATCCCCTGTACTGTGTCCGCAGTCTCTGGTCATCCCCTGTACTGTCTGCAGTCTCTTGGTCATCCCCTGTACTGTCTGCAGTCTCTTGGCCATCCCCTGTACTGTCTGCAGTCTCTTGGTCATCCCCTGTACTATGTCCGCAGTCTCTGGTCATCTCCTGTACTGTGTTTGTAGTCTCTAATAATCTCCTGTACTGTGCTCGCAGTCTCTAGTCATCTCCAGTACTGTATCCTCAGTCTCTGGTCATCTCCAGTTCTATGTCCGCAGTCTCTGGTCATCTCCTGTACTATGTCCGCAGTCTCTGGTTATCTCCTGTACTGTGTCCGCAGTCTCTGGTCATCTCCTGTACTGTGTCCGCAGTCTATGGTCATTCCCTGTACTGTGTCCTCAGTCTCTAGTCATCTCCAGTACTGTGTCCTCAGTCTCTGGTCATCTCCAGTTCTTTGTCCGCAGTCTCTGGTCATCTCCAGTTCTTTGTCCGCAGTCTCTGGTCATCTCCTGTACTGTGTCTGCAGTCTCTGGTCATCTCCTGTACTGTTTCTGCAGTCTCTGGTCATCTCCTGTACTATGTCCACAGTCTCTGGTCATCTCCTGTACTATGTCCACAGTCTCTGGTCATCTCCTGTACTATGTCCGCAGTCTATGGTCATCCCCTGTACTATGTCCGCAGTCTCTGGTCATCTCCTGTACTGTGTTTGTAGTCTCTAATAATCTCCTGTACTGTGCTCGCAGTCTCTAGTCATCTCCAGTACTGTATCCTCAGTCTCTGGTCATCTCCAGTTCTATGTCCGCAGTCTCTGGTCATCTCCTGTACTGTGTCCGCAGTCTCTGGTCATCTCCTGTACTGTGTCCGCAGTCTATGGTCATTCCCTGTACTATGTCCTCAGTCTCTAGTCATCTCCAGTACTGTGTCCTCAGTCTCTGGTCATCTCCAGTTCTTTGTCCGCAGTCTCTGGTCATCTCCTGTACTGTGTCTGCAGTCTCTGGTCATCTCCTGTACTGTTTCTGCAGTCTCTGGTCATCTCCTGTACTATGTCCACAGTCTCTGGTCATCTCCTGTACTATGTCCGCAGTCTCTGGTCATCTTCTGTACTATGTCCGCAGTCTCTGGTCATCTCCTGTACTGTGTCTGCAGTCTCTGGTCATCTCCTGTACTGTGTCTGCAGTCTCTGGTCATTGTCTGTACTATGTCTGCAGTCCATTGGTTCAGAATATTTTTATTCTTGTTTTTCACCTCTAAAACCTAGATGCGTCTTATGGAGCGAAAAATACAGTAAATGGCATTTTTGTTTTGTGGTGCTCAGATACAGTGCAGTTCTGCTTTTACCTTATTTTGGAGAGATGTACTGATACTTACTGATTGGTCTAGGTAAATCTCCCTATGGGGACACAGGGAGCAAAAAAATGAAAACTAATCTCTGTGTTTTAGAGAACTTTAAACAGTTCCCACTACTCTACCCTGTGGCACATGCATCAATTGTCACTGCTGCCTCCTGTGTTGCTTGTGTCAATTGTCACTGCTCTCGCCTGTGGTGCCTGTGTTAATTGTCACTGCTCTCTCCTGTGTTGCCTGTGTCAATTGTCACTGCTCTTGCCTGTGGTGCCTGTGTTAATTGTCACTGCTCTCTCCTGTGGTGCCTGTGTTAATTGTCACTGCTCTCTCCTGTGGTGCCTGTGTCAATTGTCACTGCTCTCTCCTGTGGTGCCTGTGTCAATCGTCACTGCTCTCTCCTGTGGTGCCTGTGTCAATTGTCACTGCTCTCTCCTGTGGTGCCTGTGTTAATTGTCACTGCTCTCTCCTGTGTTGCCTGTGTTGTCACTGCTCTCTCCTGTGGTGCCTGTGTCAATTGTCACTGCTCTTTCCTGTGTTGCCTGTGTCAATTGTCACCGCTCTCTCCTGTGTTGCCTGTGGCAATTGTCACTGCTCTCTCCTGTGGTGCCAGTATCAATTGTCATTGCTCTCTCATGTGGTTCCTGTGTCAATTGTTATGGCTTTCTTCTGTGGTGTATGCATCAATTGTCACTATTTCCTTTCCTGTGGTGCCAGTGTCAATTGTCACTGCTCTCTCCTGTGGTGCCAGTGTCAATTGTCACTGATCTCCTATGATGCATGTGTCAATTGTCACTGCTCTCTCCTGTATCAATTGTCACTGCTCTCTCCTGTTGTGCCTGTTTGAATTGTTATGGCTTCCTTCTCTGGTGCATGCATCAGTTGTCACTCCTCTCTTCTGTGGTGCATGCATCAATTGTCACTCCTGTCTCTTGTGGTGCTTGCATCAAATGCCCCTGCTATTTCCTTTCCTGTGGCACCAGTGTAAATTGTCACTGCTCTCTCCCTTAGTGCCTGCATTGTCACTGCTCTCTCCTGTGGCGCATGTGTCAATGGTCGGTGCTCTCATCTGTGTTGCATCCATCAGTTGTCACTCTTCTCTCCTCTGGTGCATACATACATTTTCACTGCTCTCTTCTCCTATAGTGTATACATCAATTATCACTTCTCTCTCCTGTGGTGCAAGCATCAACTGCCACTGTTCTTTCCTGTGATGTCTGTGTTAATCATTACTGCTCTCTCCTGTGGTGCATGCATCAATTGTCATTGCTCTCTCCCTCTCCTCTGGTGCCAGCATCAGTTGTCACTGCTGTGATACATGCACCAATTGTCACTCAATGTTTATTCTGCCTCTGATGATGTCAGGATTGATGAACCTAGCTGGGCAGAACAAGGAAATTGTGTACGTGGAAGCTGCTGCCTAGGACTGCCTGTTAGGCTGGCCATACACTATACAATTTTCTGTTCAATTTCTGCCCAATGTTCTTTAGATTTACCTTCAACTATGTAGTACAAGAGCCTGCCTAATTGGATACAATTGAAAGTGTTGTTAGGCTTGACCTCATATTATATGGTTTTTGGCAAATCTAAACCAAAAATCTCAAGAAAATTGTATAATGTATGGTCAGCCTAAGGGAGTCACTAGAGGCGCACGATTGTTTTAAAATACATGTGAGTGTAGGTACAGCCATATAAACCTAGCCTTAAAAATAAATAAGCAAGACTTTGTTTCTGGGGGTGGTACTTTGGGGGTTTATTGCTTTTTATTTTATGATAAGGCCTTTTTTTAAAATATTGTTGCTGACCATGAGCTGTTTATTTACAACATGCAGTTGCATTGTTTGATGGTAAAAAAAACTGCAACAAAAGTGCATCTAAACCCCCTCACACTAACCACACCCTACATTTGCAATAGTAAAAACAAAAGTTAGGCAGGTTGCGTAGGCCTATACTATTAAACGTGCCATGCTGCTGACTGAAAGCACACTGCTTTAGCATTCCTTGATTTAAAAAAAAAAAAAAAAAACACTCCAAATGTGCCCTGTCTCTAGTACATTTTGACCTAGTCTTACTCATTAACCAGGTCCCGACCGCACTATAGTTGAAAGACGGCTACAGCGTGGTCGGCTAGTTCTGGGAGGGTGTCCAGGGATGTTCTCCTAGAACCACACCCCCCTTGGGTGTGCACTGTGCATGATCTGTGATCACATCGCTATGGAACGGGCCAATCACAGCTGCCTTTACCGTGTGACCAGCTGTGTCCAATCACAGCTGATCACCAGATAAATAGGAAATGCCAGTTATCAGAAGTCCTTTCCTCACGCTGACAGAGAGGAGAGCCGGTAAGCAGCATTTTGCAGGGGGACATCTACACTGATCATCAGTGTGGCTCCATCAGCGCGGGCAATAGTGCCAATCAGTGCAACCTAACAGTGCCCATCAGTAAAGGAGAAAAAATTACTTATTTATAAAACTTTATAACAGACACTAAGAAAAACTTTCAAAATTTTTGTTTTTTTTAGTGTGTTTAGCAAAAAATAAAAACTCCAGTGATAAAATACCACCAAAAGAAAGCTATATTTTGTCTTAAAAAAATGATAAAAATTTAGCTTGGGTACAGTGTTGCATGACCACACAATTGTCAAAGTATGAGAGTGCTGAAAGCTGAAAATTGGTCTGGACAGGAAGGGGGTAAAAATGCCAGGTAGGCAAGTGGTTAAAACTATCCCGCTCTTAGAGTTTATACTTTTAATGGTTGTGGTCTCTTGATGACAGTAATAGAAATTGGGCAGCAGCAGGTCAGTTTTACATCAGAAAAACCAGCACAGACTCAGAATCAATTTATTTTCGCCAGTTGTATGTGTCAAAGTTGTATGCTGAATACAAACTTCCACAAAAATGCCAGCGTATGCTGTCCTGTACCGTTTTGTAACACCAAATAGAGTTTTAAGGCATCCCCTCAAAACCTGTAATTTAAACGATTTGTGCAGTTCTCATGTCACTCTCAAAGTTTCACAAAAAGGACCCTGTACAGTAGCTTGCTTTTTAACCCTGTGAATGGGCAGAATTTACCAACAAGATCCTTTTCCCCAGCCACCTCAGACTTCAAATGGTATTCACCACCAAGTTTGGGTTTACAGAACTTCAAACAGAATATGCTGAACCACTCAGTGAATTGAAGGTGGGTAGATATGCCGATTCCTAATCCTCCAAAGTCCAGAAGTGGCAGTGCTAGATCACTGTACAGTATTAAACCATTTACACAGAACTCACTAAATGTGCATGCCAGATATTGCTTGTAGGAAGAGGCTTCAGCTGCCGTGGCTCTTTCGGACAGCAGGTTGTAGTTCACTCGAGAAATATCAACAGTGCCTGTACAAGATATACACATGTGCCTATCCAACTTTCTCATAAAATATAATCTAGCAGTCAGAACATTTTACAATTAGCTACTGTCCTAAATCTAAAGTAAATCTGTTAAACTATGAGCCCACCAACATATAGTATGACTAATTTGCAGTGTATTTGACTTACTGGTATTTAATACTTCTCTCAGACACGTTTTCCCCAACAATGCTTTCTTCTACCTTTCTCTCCAGAAGAGCCAACCATCATTGTTAAGTGATTATCTGGGGTCAGCGTCTATAATTATTCTGGCTCAAGATGACGCAATGATTTAAACTTAAAAAACGCCATATGAAAATACATTTGTTGGCCATAACAACAAATCTGATTTCATCTGTCATTTCTGCAATCCAGGGCTGAAAATTAAACCATATTTCCAACTGGTTACACCAAGATTTCTCGGATCCACTGCCTCTTCATAGCCCCAGGTGCTGGTCCAACTTCAGTTCTTGTCACCCCCTAAGTGAAGAAAAGATCCATAACGTTGGGCCACACATTACCTTTTATTTTTGTGTGTGCAAAGCTTTACTCAAAGAAAGGTGCAAAAACACTCAATCCTGCTCTTCCCCTCTGAGGCAATTCACTCACTGCTGGGGTCTAATTAGAGTCAGCAGTAGTGCAACATAGACCGTAATAAAAGATGAGCGTGCTTTTATCCCTTCCCCGTTGTATCCAAAACTACAAAAAACCGTTTTGGAGAACACTGGGCTTTAAATCCCCTTTTGTTGTGCTTTGTAATAAAGTTTCCATATGCGTTTTGAGTGAGCGACTACCAGAGACTATTGGGGCTGATTGAATAAAAAATATATACTGTAGGAGTATCATCTGAAATCTGCATTCCAACGCAAATTCTACTGCTGTGCTTTTCTGAGACAGACTTTGTGATACAGTGCCTTAGCAGACACTCCATTACAGCTCAAGGGCGGTTTTTATGGTACAGTCTATTTTTTTATTTTTATTATACACCTATTGCATAATGAGACATGGTATTAATGTATCCATGCAGATTTGTAAAGTTACTGATAATTTAATCAGATATTGCGAGATTTTCTGTTTCATATTCATATAAGCAGTATGGTCTGCACTATGCTGAAATGTAGACACAAAGTCTATTGTTTTCAGTTGAGTAAATTGACAGACATTAATTTTAGTACAAATTACAACACAGTCAAAATTTGCCTTGATCTTATTGCCTTTTTTTTTTTTACTTTGGAAAGGAAGTAATTGCCACCTGCTCCTACCGTGATCTCCCAACAAGTTACAAAATTGTCAAAATGTGGACAAAAACTGAGCAATCACAGATGTCACAAAAGTAACATTGGTCCAGTTTTGCTCCGATTCAGCAGGGGATCTGCTCATGGAGATTCCGCTGTATAGAGGGGAGCATGCTCATGTGGAAATGCCCTAAAGAAAAGCAGGCAAGCCTGCTAGCTGCTTTACTGGTAGAAGCAAAGCTACAATCAGGCACACTGACTTTAACAATTAGGTAATCCATATTTTTGCAGAGAACACAATATGAGCCAGAAGATTGAAGAATTATTGTTCCTACTTCTATGAGCATGCCATGTTTTAATCTCATTTGGAGCTTTTTTTTTAAGCCATAAGATGAAAAATTAAAGATAGAAAATTGTTTTTTTTGCTTGCAGGGAATACAATACAAAAAACAAACTGGTACAACTTTTCATATAGCAGATGTCCCTAAAAAATTCCAGATTATAACAAAGCATTGGCAAGATATCCTGTGAAAGGTGTGCAAAATATGTCTGTAAAAGTGTTCACTTTAAATTGGAACTACTGCCAACAGTTGTTTATCTTTAAATTTAAGTGGGAAATGTTCGAACCAGAGTCTAATTTTTTATTGCGGTCTTTGTCCCCATTAGGGAGACTGCAGAGACCCAACAGGAAGTTAAAAAGGTCCACCTCTGACAGTTGTCATTGGAACACGAGTTTTTAGGGGGTGTTTCTATTGTTGGTTTGGTAACAACTGTCAAATTTGAAACTTCCAAAGACTTTGTACCTTGCTCTAGGAAGAGTCTCCCAGAAGCTGATTACTGCAGGTTGAATGGATTTCTAAAAGCAAAGAATACAAATGGCTATTAATATTTGTTAGACATAACATCGTGAAATATTGATCCAGGGAGTTATTGGATTACCTTAAATTTACCATTTTTACCTTGGAACAAGTAAAAGTAAAATCCTTGTATAACATACCTGGAGAGAGCTGCTTTTCTGTTAACCTTCTTAAAACTAATAGTTAACTGACTATCACACTAATTCCTTGGGCTAATATTTTTCTAGATCAATGACCAACACCAGTCACACAGCAAAAGAAGTATGGGGAAACCAGAACTCCTTATCTGCATATTTAGTACAAGTCAGGGATTCAGTTATTGCTGCCGCTTCCTCAACATGACAGGCAACTAGTGTTTTAGAACAGAGTAGGCTTGAGGGCAAGGTCATACATGTAGAAAAGTATAGGATTTACTGCACTTTAGGTTTAATATGCTGTATTGGGTATTGGAGAATGCTCAGCCATAGTATTTTACTCTGAGTGGTACCTTGTAATGCTTGTGTGTTCTTGTTTTTGACCTACGTGACAATGCAAACAACAGTGTAATGGTTGCTGACCCTATGATGAAGTTGATTTGCATTCTGTTGTCAATTTCCTCAACATCTTCCAAATCAGCAAGACCACTAGTGGTTATTACCTACTAAGCTGGAGGGCTTTCCACATAAAGTTAGGTGCACAGCAATGGGGAAACAGGAAAAACACATATACACCAATATTTAAAGGACTTGGAACAGTTTTCTTTTTTCTCCCTAAACCTTTAAAGCTGAATTACAGGAATTCAGCCAGCCAATCTGTAAACTATGCCGGCATGCTATCCATTCAAGTCCAACAAGATGCATGGCACCTCCTGAACATATATCTTTACTTTACATCAGACAGTTTTGTGGAGCTCCCAGAGTACATCAATCACTACACTACCTGAGCTCTGACAGGAGAGATGCTGTCTTTTCCCACAATGCATCTCTGCCCACCCTTCTACTCTGCTGCCCATTCACAGGAGCCTTTGTATTTTGTGAACGAGTTCACATAAAACAAAGTGCTCTGTGACTGGGCAGGAGTAAAGGAAGGACAGGCATATGGGCCACATGTGATTTTGCAACTGCAACAACAGAGACCAGAAGGACCAGTGTCGGAGTGCCGGAAGTACAGCAATAGATGAAAAATGTAAATTGTAAATTAAAACAATGAGTTCACAAGGTAGCATGCACCTTGCTGGACTTAACCCGTAGTATTCCAGAACATATTCTAAAGCGGCTAAATTCCTGGAGTTCAGCTTTAAGCTTCAGGAGCAATGTTAAATAAGCATTAGTATAGATTACTTGTTTCTGAATAGAAAATCCCTGGATGCCTCTCCTCTGTTTGATAGCCTCATCTCAGCATAGGAATGAACACTGACCTCACTAATATTGTCACTCAAGCATGGGAAACAGCAATCAACCCTTAACCTGTTGCTGTCCATGTAATGCATATATGTGGTGTCAAAGAGGGAGGCATATGTGTGTCCATGGTCAGCATGTTTTTGTGCCAACAGTGCACTCAATGCACACTCCCACCACAGTGACTGAGCTGTCAAAGACAGCTCCCATTGGCTAGTAGTCATGTGACCACTGTGATAGCTAAAAGGATATTGGGGCTGGGCAGGATGGGTTAAAGAAGCTGCATTCAGCAATTTTAGAGGTTAGTCAGTCTCCTCAATGTTTGTATGACAGGGAGAAGAAAAGTACTCTAAAATATCTCCAGCTATTGTGTTTTCCTTCTTTAAATTTGTATTTCTATATCGCTTTTCTCCCTAGGGACTTAAAGCACTTATGTGGCGATGCCATCTTGGGTGCACTCAACTGAGCCAGTTAACCTACCAGCATGTCTTTGGAGTGTGGGAGGAAACTGGATTACCCGGCAGAAACCCATACACGCACAAGGAGAACATGAACTCTGTGCAGATAGGGTCTTGGTTTGAATTCGAACTGAGGACCCTAGTGCTGCAAGGCAGAAGTGCAATATGCAATGCTTATTAAAAAATAATATATTGTATAAATTTTTTAGACCGTATCTGTAAACTTCATGTTCCTAAAATTCCTTGTTAAAGAACAAAATAGTCCCTTCTTACACACTAAATAAAATGTATAACTGTCTGGAAAAAAACAGACATTGTATGTATTGCTATTAGCAGGCTGTCACATCCCATCAGCTATTTTTGTAGAACCCAATGGAAAATACCCGCAAGGGGCTAATTAATTATAAGCAACACAGAATTTTTTTGTACAAGCCACAGATGACCAAACATCTGGTGAAACCAAACACAATGAAACCGGACAAAGGCACCACAACATGAGATTGTTTTCTTTGTATCAGACTTTACTACATCAGTAATTGTCTGTAAAATAATTATTTCATTCAAGTCAGTATGGCCATAAATTATTTCTGTCATGAAACAAAATATATATCAACTTTCTTCTCTTATTTTTTTTTAAGTATATATTGTATGTATATTTATATATTTATATCTTTATAGTACAATTACCATAGAAAAGAACAGCTATATTGGACAACAGTAAATCACACAGGATAACAGTCATTACGTTTAGGTTGAACAAATATATTCTTTGCTAAAGGCTTGATTCTAGTACTTCGTCCCAGCAGCTGAAATACCCGTGTACAAAAGGAGCCCAGTGTCACTTGGTCATGGTGGAGTGGATGGAGGGGTGCCTTTAAGACTGCTGAGTGCTGCATGGATTCGAAAATGAAGCCGTGATTCCATGGAGTAATCCTTGTAATTGTTTCTGTAAAAAAAAGATAGAGATTGGTAGTCAGGTGATAGACATTTCATCAAACAGAAATAGGCAAGAAATAACAGTCATGAAATAAATATGGGAGCCTTGCCCTTGGATAATTTTAATATGCAGATTTTGCAGCCATCACTTACTCTACCAATCACATATGAATGGTGCAATTATGCAAGATCAATTGCTACTCCTTACGTAGGGGAACAGAATGTTTCAACTGTGCAATAAAATGTAGCTTTAAAAAAAAAAAAATCAAAACCTTAAACAAAAAGGGACTTCCCATTGTTGAAGTACAAGACATACATCAAATGGCAATGAGAGCCACTGCCACTAACTCAGCCCAAAGTGTATCATCCAAATATCCATCATCAGGGGCTCAAGTTTAGCTGGCTGTTTATTTAAAGCAGGGGTGTCCAAACTATGGCCCTCCAGGTGTTGAGGAACTGCAAGTCCCATGAGGCCTTGCAAGACTCTGACATCCACAGGCAAGACACCCAGAGGCAGAGGCATGATGGGACTTGTAGTACTTCAACAGCTGGAGGGCCATAGTTTGGACACCCCTGATTTAAAGGATAAGTTCACTTTTTGGACAAAAATAACAAATGCACATTTTTTTGCAGGTAAAAAAAAATTTGAATTTATCATTTTTTGTCCAAAAGGAGCCTGTAAAGAATTGCACCAGTGATCAGGAGATGCCATGCAGGTCTCCTGAAGACCTGTCAGAATATCTGGTAGCCGTATGGGATATACAGCCAAGCAGATATTCTGACAGGAAGCTTGAATGAACTACCACGGCGCTGTGGTAGTTCATTGAAAACTACAAGCCGATGGCCGCTAAGGCTGCCGGAACTTGTAGGCACGCAAAGAATTCTGTGAATGAGTGACACGGCCGTGTGGCTGGAGCCCCACACGGCCGCGTTGTTTTCAAATCTGACAGATAGTACAGGGAGAAGTTTCCCTGTAGTATCTGTAAAAGGGAGGAGGGGAGGCGGGCGCTGCTGCGATTATGGGAACATGTTCCACCCTAAAAACGGGTGGAACATGTAACATGTTCCCAAAGGTGAACTTATACTTTAAATTTAGATGACTGCCAGTAAAAACTTATTTTGTACCCCGCATTGCAATGGTGTAAGCAGAGGCTGAAAGCCTGGACTAATCCATCATTATCACTTATTGAACAAATTAATTTAGTCAAAATGAAAATCCTTCCGGTAATGTATTTTTTAAGACGACATTTAGCGGTTTGGATCCAGAGAGCCACTTTTAAACAATATGACTCTTGTTATATCCTTTCCATGGCACCCTTTTAGATTCAGTAAAAGGACACTGTCGCCCCTGAACCCAAGGGGGCCTGGTGCTATCTGGCAGCATTAGTTACACGTGCCCATGACTGGATAAAATCAGATGACAAAAATGCCTCAGTTGTACTAGAGGCTGCCTTCTCTTTTATCAAAGTTTGGCACATCACTTTGATTAAACCCAATACCTATTGTTATTACTGGTCCCCTCACACTCCACTCTGGCTCAATCTGACGCTTGCTGAATTTCAATCGATTCCTGATTCCTCCCTTTGGGCCACTAGGGATATTAAAGGTCTGGGACACATATGTGAGGGGGGTCAGATAGGGGTATTAAATTTTGATGCATTGAAGTCTGATGCATGGAAATGCAAATTTGACCTGCCCAAATCTTTTTTCACTTCAGGTTCCCCAACTCCTCCACGCCTACAATTCTCAATTTGCTCCGCCAGGATTCAGTTGGCTCAAGATGCCTTGGAATCTCTCCTGCGGGATGACTCCTTATGTAAACCATTATCTGAGATTTATACAAGCATCGATGCTTTTCATGCAGGCTTAGATATCTTGAACACCATGTGCCAAGCGGAGAAACCGGAACTGGATGGAGAGGACTGGGAGGCTGCTTGGGAATATTCTTTCCTGCAATTAATAGTGACTGATTCAATTCAAGATTGTTCACAGAGTTTACTTCCCGCCACAACAGTTGCATAGAATTTACCCTGATACTCCTTCCCGATGTTGGAGGAATGTGTGTGACCCTGACTATTTTATTCACATATTTTGGGAATGCCCACAAGTGCAAATCTATTGGTCGGAAGTAACTCCATTAATCTCTACTCTGACCACAGTTCTTTTCCCCCTGACTGTTGGTGCATGCCTATTGGGATAGTATAGTACTCTACAGGATCTACGTAACCTCCGCAACCTGAACCCGGCCCCTCTCCACTCGGCAGCTGACCGTCTGTACGACAGTATCCTTCCACTGTCATGCCCTGACCTGGCCACTACTGCATACAACGACTCACTGTCAGCTGCCCTAGACTCCCTGGCACCCCTAACCACACGTAACATCAGACCCCGACCGCTTCAACCCTGGCAGAATGACCATACAAAATGCCTCAAACGACGCAGTCGCGCACTGGATCGATTATGGCGCAAAACCAGATCCCCTCGAGCATTCTCCCTCTACAAATCCGCCTTCCTCACCTACACTTCCTCCCTCCATGCCGCCAAGCAAGCCTACTTCGTAACCCTCATCAACACCCTCTCCTCCTGTCCTTGCCGGCTCTTCTCCACTTTCAATTCCCTACTCCCCCCCCCCCCCCCACCTCCACTCAGTACCTCACTCACTGCCCACGAGATTGCCAATCATTTCAAAAACAAGATTGACGCAATCCGTAAGGACATTGTCAATTCACAATCTACCTCTCCACCAAGCCTACCTCCCTCCATCACCCCCTCAACTCTCCCCTCCTCTGACCTCGCAACCGCACTGCCCCCCACCACACCAACGTCCCGCACACTATAACCTCCCCAAACACTCCGCTCCTTCAGCCCTGCTACCACTGAGGAGGTCACTAAGGTCTTCACTGAAGCCCGCTTCACCACTTGCCCTCTGGACCCTATCCCCTCACAACTCCTCCGGTCACCCCCCTCCTCCATCATTCACTCCCTCACCCACATCTTCAATCTCTCCCTCTCTACTGGCGCATTCCCCTCCCCCCTAAAGCACGCACACATCACCCCCATACTCAAAAAACCCTCCCTGGACCCCACTGACCTGAACAACCTTAGACGCATCTCCCTGCTGCCACTCACTTCCAAGCTCCTTAACCGCTTAGTCTACACTCCACCGAAACCGCTTTACTTAAAATCACTAACGACCTGCTAACCGCCAAAGCTAATGGCCACTACTCAGTCCTCCTACTCCTCGACTTCACCACAGCCTTCGACACAGTCGACAACCCCCTCCTCCTTACTAAACTACACTCCCTTGACATCAGGGACTCTGCTCTCTCCTGGTTCTCCTCTTACCTATCCCAACGCTCCTTCAGCATTACCTATAACGCTGCCAACTCCCCCTCTCTGTTGGAGTCCCCCAAGGCTCTGTCCTAGGACCCCTTCTCTTCTCTATCTACACCTCCTCCCTTGGCAAATTGATACACTCCCACGGCTTCAATTATCACCTCTATGCCGATGACACACAAATTTACCTCTCTGCATTTATCCATCAGGTGCTAAAGGGGTGTAACCACATTAACTCTAGAAATTCTGAAGGACCCTCTGCACACTGGTATATACTCTTTCAAGCAAACTATGATAGCACCGGATGGATAAATGCATGCACTAGCTGTATGGATTTGAACACAGGGATCTCTTGTTTGTTGTATTGTTGGGTCAGTAGCCAGACCTGAACCTTGTAGCTCTCCCCATTGTGTCTTTTCCCCTATGCTAGCATTGTGTCCACTGTAGCACTTGTGTAGGCAGGGCAGAGTAGGACTGGCCATAGAGGGATTACTTTGACGCAGTTGGCCAGCTTAAGCATGTATTGCAATATGTGTGAACTAAATATCCCTATTTATTGCATAGTTTGCTTGAAAGGGTATATACCAGTGTGCAGAGGGTCCTTCATAATTTCTAGAGTTAATGTGGTTACACCCCTTTAGCACCTGATGGATAAATGCATGCACTCCCTTATTATTTCACGCCTGGACTACTGCAACTCCCTTCTCACTGGCCTACCCAAACACATGCTATCCCCGCTCCAGACTATCCTGAACTCAGCGGCTAGACTCATCCACCTCACCAAACACTCCACTTCTGCCACCCCCCTCTGCCAATCCCTTCACTGGCTCCCGATTTCCCAACGTATTAAATTCAAATTACCAACTCTGACATACAAAGCCACTCATAACGCTGCCCCAAACTACCTCACTGACCTGATACCCAAATACCACCCTACCCATGCCCTTCGCTCTTCACAAGACCTCCTACTCTCTAGCTCCCCAGTCTCCACCTCCCATGCCTGACTGCAGGACTTCTCCAGGACTTCCCCCATCCTCTGGAACTCCCTACCCCAATCCATCAAACTGTCACCTACCCTCCTCACCTTCAGGCGCACCCTGAAAACCCATCATTCAGGGAAGCCTACCCCACCCTCACCTAACAGCCGTTCTCCTCCACTCCTACCACTCCATCCCCCGCAGCCACTTCCTCCTGTACCTCTACCCCCTCCCTCCTAGATTGTAAGCTCGAAAGAGCAGGGCCCTCGAACCTCTCGTGTATTGTATTGTCTCATGTACTGTCCCCCCACTCTAATGTACAGCGCTGAGCAAACCCTTTGGCGCTATATAAACACTGTATAATAATAAGAATAATACTGGATCTACTGTTATTTCCACTTGAGAATGATAGCCTTCCAGGCATAAAATAAGACAGGGCCCCTACTATACATTTTAGGAAGTCCTTGCTCAACTCTGCAGTCCCCCTTTAAAAAGTAACTTCTCTCCCCGGGCTGTCCGAAAAAGTTTGACAAGATATGTAATCTGTGGCTGAGCTCTGCCTCCACTACCGACCTGTGACTTGATCAGGGATCTGGTTCCCAGACACCTAACATTGGTTGAGCTGTTTGGAAATTTCTGTAATATCTCCAAAATACTGTATTTTTTGGGAGTTTTGCTTTCACTTCCCTCCTGAGTTCTTATCACTTTGGAATGTTTTGTACTAATGACGAGGTATATTTCAAGTGAGGCATTATTGCCTTGTACAACCTTGCACCTTTGGCGTAGACTTAAGCAGAAGGATTGCAGTTTGTATTTTTTTGTATTTTTCTTTTTCCCTTTTTTGGTTGTGTTTTGTTTTGTATATTTGAGCCGGGGAATGTCCAAAGGCTTTGTTTTGTAGCTGCAGTTTGAAAATTATTAAACAAGTTATAAAAAAAAAAAAAAAATTAGGAAGACTGTCAGCAAGTGGGTAAAACTGACCAAACACCTAACTTCTTAGCCTTCCTTCACAACCTGCGAGTCTCAGATCTATAACTAGCTTGCACACATCAGGTGTTTGTGCTTATTCCTAGTCTGTGACTTATTATATAGCGGAGAAAGGATTTATTAATTCCCAAAATCTATCAGCAATGGCATGCAGTGATGTGGTTTTCTCTGGCAAAATTTGTAGCTGCATTTACATCCTGACCACAGAATACAATACATGTTATCATAAAAATGTCCCCTGTGGTGAAAAGGGAGGTTTCCAGTGATTGAAGAAAAAAAAAAAAAAAAGCAGAAATGAATACAAATATGTTATGTATACAGAACAAAGATTACATCAAACGCAACTATATTCTAGGAAACTTCTAGCATTGTATGTGAAATCTTCCAGTTTTTATAAAAATTATCAAACAGAAACACACGGATGTTGATCCACTTGAATTAGGTAAAAAAACTCTGATTGTCTACAGCATATCAAATGCCCTGTTTTGGGTTTTGATTAGTTTTGAATGTGAACATTTAATTGGTTGATGCAGCTAGTGTCCTTGTTCTTTTACTACTATATGCAACTTTTTTTGGTAATAGTAAACTAAGCGATTTTTGTATTTTACTAGGCAAGCCCATAAATGTTGGAAGTGTATTTAAATGCACGTCCCCTTTTATCACACCACACACCCTTTTGTAGATACAAAGCATACAATAGTGGGATTTTACAAAACACACAAAGATACTCACTTTGCAGTTTCAATAAACCTTATGGCTTTATCTTTGTCTCCTTGTTGCTTGTATAACAGCCCCAATTCGTAGTAAGAAAATGGGATTAAATAGTGGTCATACTTCAGTCTCTTTTCACTGAAAGGTTAAACAAGACAGATATCAGAATGCAGACAAATACTGTATACACCATGCATACCTGTAATGTTATATAATATAAGCAAATATACGCATTACCCCTCAGCAAACCCTCACAGATCAACCATCATTTTAGTGTGGTCAGAAAAATTAAATATTTTCTGGTTTCTATGAGTTACTGAAGATCGTGTGATATCTTGTTTAAATCAACAGGGAATGGTACAACATGCAATAACCTATGGTTAGTCAGCCTGCACTCGACTGTCAGAAACAAAATGGATAGTCACCATGGTTCACAGCTTATAAATTATTTTACAATGATATTAAATATATCCATGAGACTGCAGTCTATTGGGGGAAACACAACACTCCAGTAATTTCCAGATGGATCATGTGTCATTAACTTGCATGTTGTTTCTCAAGAACAGGGGTCTCCAAACTTTCTAAACAAAAAGGACCAGTTTACTGTCCTTCAGACTTTACAAAGGTCAGACTGCAGCCAATGGGGAGTAGAAAAGGTCCTGACGTCAGTGAGAAAAAAATATTGTGTCCCATCATTGATGTAATAGGACCCTATCATTTGTGTCACTGGCAGGAATTGTGCCCCATCATTGGTGTCATTTGAAGGAGTTGTGCCCCCTTCATTGGTGTAAGTGGGGGGAATTATACCCAATTGTTGGTATTAGTAGATGAAATAATGCCCCAAGGGCCAGATAAAAGCAAGCATAGGGCCGCATCTGGCCCCTGGGCCACAGTTTGGAGACCACTGCTCAAGAATGTAGCAGGAATCACTTAAAGTACACCATAAGCAGCCACTGTATAAAATATATCATGTATTTGCTTTTACCTCTGGATGACTTGATTGAAGCAAAGCTCTGCTTGTAATAATCTACCCAGATGTTTCAAGCAAAGACCTTTTAACAACTGAACAAGGCACTGGTCATCTCCATAGTATTCGCTTGGATCTATAAAAAAAAAAAAAAATGTATGATGACAAACGTTTAGATAAATGTTGACAACATTTTTTAAAGTTAGAAAAAAAAAAAATAATGTCAGTTGGATGCATTTAAGGGCAACCATGGCCACAATGTGCAAAACCAACAGAGGCAAACTATGGCATTTATGTACATCAAGAAAAAAAATCCCCTACGGATATATTAACTAGCTGCCGACCGCAGATAGCCGAATGACGGCTGCACTGCGGCCGGCCAGTTCTGAGTGGACGTCATATGACGTCCTCCCAGAACGCGCTCTCATGCGCGCCCCAGGGTCTCCGTGATCGCTGTGTCCTACAGACACAGCTGATCACGTGATGTGGTAAAAGGCCAATCACAGCGGCCTTTTACCACGTGATCAGCGGTGTCCAAAGACACGCTGATCAGAGGGAAATTCAAGTGCCGGTTCTCGGCTGCACTTTCCTCACGCTGTCAGATCGTGAGGAAAGTACTGCCGAGAACCGGCAGTTATCAGAGCGGGGATCGGCACCGATCATCAGGGCACTGATGATCGGTGCCCAGCAGTGCCACCCGCAAGTTCCGCCCAGCAGTGCACCCACTAGCTCCGCCCACCCGTGCCCAGCAGTGCACCCACCTGTGCCCAGCAGTGCACCCACCTGTGCCACTCTGCAGTGCCACCTACCTGTGCCCAGAAGTGCCACCCACCTGTGCCCAGAAGTGCCACCCACCTGTGCCCACCCACCAGTGCCACCCACCAGTGCTGCCAGTCAGTGCCACCAGTCAGTGCCCAGGGGTTGTGCCAGTCAGTGCCGCCAGTCAGTGCCCAGGGGTGATGCCAGTCAGTGCCGTCTCTCAGTACCCATAATCAGTGTCACCTATCAGTGCCGCCTATCAGTGCTGCATATTAGTGCCGCCTATCCGTGACACCTCATTAGTGCTGTCTATCAGTGCCGCCTATCCATGCCACCTCATTAGTACTGCCTATCAGTGCCCTTTAGTGCTGCCTATCAGTGCCCATCAGTGCTGCCTCATCAACGCACATCAGTGAAGGAGAAAAAATACCTGTTTGAAAAATTTTATAAAAGAAACAAAGAAACTTTTTTTTTTTTCAAATTTTTTGCACTTTTTTTATTTATAGCGCAAAAAGTAAAGCGCCCAGTGGCGATTAAATACCACCAAAAGAAAGCTCTATTTGTGAGAAAAAAATGATAAAAATGTCATATGGGTACAATGTTGCATGACCGCGCAATTGTCAATCAAAGTGCGGCAGCGCTGAAAGCTGAAAATTGGCCTGGTAAATAAGGGGGTATAAGTGCCTGGTAGGCAAGTGGTTAAAGTGGCTGGACACTCCATAAGATACGACAAAATCTATCACTGAATATACCAACTGTGTACATATATATTACAGCATTACATCCAGCAGGTCTTATTTCTGTAACAAAAAGAGATCAGAAAAATAATTTCCTAATCTCTCTCTCTGACTGTATGGCTCGCTAGGCTTTTGTTTTGTCCTATAAACAGTCCAATAATCATGATTCTGCAGGGATCTTAGTGATCAAATGACAAATATTTATGGTCTATAAACAGTTCACATTTTTCAGTTCTCTTTACAGATTAATATGAAGATAAAAAAATGCAACACAGCAGCAACAGACTGCTTAACATATCTACAAAGAATTTGTGAAAGCAAATAAAACCGCATTCTCACACACCTTCCAAAACAAACCACTGTCATTGATTCCCTTCTTTTGAAGGTAGAATGCAAAGTCATGACAGTTCATGGGAAATATACTAATGCTTGAATAAGTAATCTTAGAGCACTTCTGTAGTTTAATTAAATTCTTATTTACACATTCAAACTTACTTTTTTCATTTTGCAAAGCAGTTTCTGCTTTCTCAATTGTAACCAGGAGGTTTTCTGTGAGGTCAGCCCTCCTCCCTACTATTGTGAAGCCATTCCACACATACATCATTTCCTGTAACATAAGAAACACAAGTATAAACAGAGAATGAAACACAGATTTAAATACAATACTACAATCAGAATGCCAAAATACCTATGTTCATATGCACAGATTACTGAGAAGTTACAATATGATGTCCTCCCAGAACCAGCCGCTGTCCTAAGGACACAGCATGACAAGGTAAAAGGCCGAACACAGTGGCCTTTTACCACGTGATCAGCTGAGTCCAATGACACAGCTGATCACAAAGTAAATACAGTTGCCCGTCATCGGCAGCACTTTCCTCACCCTGTCACAGCATGAGGAAAGTACTGCCTATAACTGGCGAGTGTCACAGAGAACATCTGCATTAATAATCAGAGCCACAGGTTGGGCACCCCTGCTTTATGATTTAGGGGTATCCAAACTTTTGACTTTCCTGGGCCACACTGAAAGAAGAGGAATTGTCTTGGGACACACATGAAATACACTAAAAAAGAAGGATCGCTGATGAGCAGAGAAAGTCAGGCAGATCACAAGTTAATCATCACTGATATAGATAATGTACCTGAGTAATAAAACTTTTTTTTTGTAATATTTTTATGATAAAAGTAAAAGAGGGCAACATAAAACTAGTATGATATTTGACACGGTTTTTGATAAACATCAATATCTGCTTTGATGGATGTAGTATCAATTCTCAATGAATTCTCAAAGTGCTCATCAGATATTTTGGTTCTAATTTTGCCATTTGTGTGCTTTATCCTTAAAAACTGTTGCTCACAAATATAGGAGCTGCCGAAAACTGATAACATGAATAAGTTATGATTGTGACGAGTGGGATATTTTTCTTTCGGAAGATAAAACAAAAACAAAAAAAAAAACAAAAAAAAAAAAAAACTTACAAAAGTTGAGTAAATTGACACAATATAATTTTTCTTCAGCCGTATTTTTACAAAAGAATCAACATTTTAGAGTTTATGATTTTGTGTTGGGTGGCATTCATAACCATCGTGGGCCACAGGTGGACACCTTTGATTTATAAGGACTTTTTTTCTATCGGTTTTCTCCTTTCTATTTCACTTAACGGACAGTTATTACAAGGAAGCACTGCTTATTGTTTGTTTAGGGCTAATAACATGCTTTTTTGGCTATGGGCTGCTCCCTCTCCTTTCTTCTCTACTGATACTTAAACAGGTGCCCACAGTAAGAAATGGTTATGTATGGAGTAAGGGTAGATTCTGCAGCTCCTGGGTGATCAAAAATAGTGGAAGCTTTTTATTCAACATATCAACTCACACTAGTTTTAATAAGGAAAGGTTTACTTTAGGTCAACTTAGTCAAGCTAGAAATTAATTTTATTGGCACTAAAAGGGCTGGCAAAGGGGTTAACAAGGTTAACATGACATACAAATTATCCAATTTCTGCTATTTGACATTTTTGTAGCCAAATGCAATAAAACAATTACAGTTGTTAAGATTGCTTATCTATTGGTTTGTACCAAGTTGGCTAGGATAATTCTGTGGCAGGGGATTGTTTTAATGAAGCTTTGCACCCTCTGTGTAAATATCAAGTGCAATGATGCATCTCTATCAAATCTCATCGCTTTACATGCAACAATTTTGCTGGTCTTTTTTCTAGATTCCACACAGAGGTCAATAGGACTGACAGCAAATTCTGACCGCAGCATTGTGTACAGCAATTTGAAGAATGCGCTCGCGGAATTTGTGGCAGTGGATTGTGATATTGATGTTCCAAAGTATTAGAAAAAGGGTGCGCAACCTGTGGTCCTAAAAGCCCTCTGATGTGGCCCTCAAGCTCAAAGAAAAGAAGAGCATTCCTGGGGTCAACAACCCGCCATTCCAGAGTGCATCAAGCCGGTGTCAGCAGCAGAGGAAGCAAGTGGCCATGGAGGGAGCAGGAATGCTTAAACCGATGCATCCTTTGCAGAGCCAACTTCTGTCCCAGACAGACTGATACCGAGTGTACTTCACCTGGGACCTTCCTAGCAGCATGGAGAGCGATGCCAGCAGAAGCTGGAAGAGGAAAAGTGGTCAGTGTATTAAACACATACACTGCGGTTTTACAATGGGCATATTAGCACCTATAAAAAATACTATTAAGCTGCTTTCACACTGATCCGCAGATGCAGCACAGTGCACCTGCAACTTTCCTGTGGGTTGGCTGCAAGGAGCCAAAGACATCTATTATAACTTGCGGGTGTAGCGCACTTTCAGAAAGTGCACCACACCCACAAGATACATTAGAAATCTATGACAAACAGCATCGCACCCACAAAAAAGGAGCAGGTGCACTGCACCAGGAGTGCGGGTAAACTAGAGTGCATCAGTGTGAAAGCAGCCTTAAAGGGGGCTCAGGATAGTAAGGGCTCGTTTACATTTGCAGTTTGGGGTGTGGTAAAACCCAATAGTTAAAGTGTTACTAAACCCTTGACCCTGCATTTACTATATCCAGTCTACAGTACACAGAACATGGAAATGCATTTATTTCAGTAAATATAAACTGCTAAATACTTTTTCTCATCAGCAGTATGTAACAGTCTTGTGACTTTTATCAGTATCTGGCGAAGCACTGGTTAATCTTGTTGGAGTTTTTATTCTCCTTTGAGGCTGTATGACCTCTGACCCTTAGTCTGGACAGCGCTGTTTGGCTCTGTGCTGATCCCATGCACCCTCCCAAAAAGCAATGCACACCAACCAGAGCATGTACAAACTTGCCCATGCTGCTCTGTAGTATGGCAGATGGATTACGGACAGTAAAAGAAGGGGAGGATTAGAGAAGACAAAATGTGATGGAGGATTAACCCCTTAGGTTCCACAGTGAGTATAAAAAGCATGCTTTACTGCATATACAGACTGATTTTACGGTTACTGGGTTTAGTAACACTTTAAGACGTGTTTTTACCATCCCCCAACCACTGGTGTAGTGTTAGGGGTCACAGAGGTTCCATGCTCTAGGAGGCCTGTGTGGCCTGTCAGATTCTGTTTTACACTTTGACAGGAGGGGCAGCAGAGGAGGTATCTCCGTTTTTCTCCTACTGCAAAAAAGCGGCTTCTCCTCCTTGCGGCTGCAAGAGGTAAACATTCATTATACTATTCAAAATAAAAAGAAAAATGTGAAATTCTGAACCATTTCATTTCATTGTGGCCTGTGACTGGTTACCAAATCACTTAAGTGGCCCTTTCTTTTTAAATGGTTGGGAACCCCTGTATTAGAATTATGGTGCACACACTGCTGTAGCTGACCCCAAAACTAAATTTAACACTTCATGGACTTCGTTATGTTGCCAACTTTTGCATGCAGATACCAAATATATACAGCACTCACCAAGGCTGGCAAGGTCAGTTTTACAGGGTTAGCAGCTGAATATCTTCTAGACTTTCTGACTGCAAACTTTTCTGTAGGGATGGACTTCCCAGCGATTCTTTGCTTGAGACCTTCTACTTGTCTGAAATAAATTGAATTTATTTGTATATTTTTCCATTAAAAGAATGCAAAATGTTTCTGCAATAGCATTGTTTCAGTCTGCTCTGCATAATAAATTAATGTAATCCCCTAAACTTTATTTAAAAATGTCCTAAAACGTCAAATAACTTACAATTCATGCTGATTTTTTAAGTACAAATGAATGCAAATACAGTTGTGTTCAAAATAATAGCAGTCAGACATCACTAACCTGATCAATCACTGTTTTTGGTAGAAATGATATTTCTACATGGCAAATAATTTACTGGCAGTTGTAGTAGAGTAATAGAAATCCAACAGACCCAACAGTCATGACATGCATGCTGCTGATTCTGTGTAATTGAATCACTAATTGAAAGGGGCATGTTCAAAATAATAGCAGTGAGGAGTTCTATTAATGAGGTCATTCATTCTTTGAAAAACAGGTGGCAATTATTGCCATTATTTAAGGAAGGAAGACAGCAAATGTTGTACATGCTGGTTACAGTGCATTTCTCTCTGAAATTCTGAGGAAAATGGGTCGTTCCAGATATTGTTCAGAAGAACAGCGTACCTTGATTAAAAAGTTGATTGGAGAGGGGAAACATATAAAGAAGTGCAGAAAATGATAGGCTGCTGAGCTAAAATGATCGCAAATGCTTTAAAATAGCAACCAAAACCTGAAAGACGTGGAAGAAAGCGAAAAACTACCATTCGAAAGGATAGAACAGCCAAAATGGCAAGGACTCAGCCAACAATCAGCTCCAGGAAGATCAAAGAAGGTCTAAAGTTACCTGTGAGTACTGTTACAATTAGAAGACGCCTATGTGAAGCCAAGCTATCTGCAAGAAGCCCCTGCAAAGTCCCACTGTTGAAAAAAAGACGTGCTGAAGAGGTTACAAATTGCCAAACAGCACATTGACTGGCCTAAAGAGAAATGGCGCAACATTTTGTGGGCTGATGAAAGTAAGATTGTTCTTTTTGGGTCTAGTGGCCGGAGACAGTTTGTCAGACGACCCCCAAACACTGAATTCAAGCCACAGTACACTGTGAAGACAGTGAAGCATGGTTGCACAAGCATCATGATATGGGGATGTTTCTCATACTACAGTGTTGGGCCTATTTATCGCATACCAGGGATCATGGATCAGTTTGAATACATCAGAATACTTGAAGAGGTCATGCTGCCTTATGCTGAAGAGGAAATGCCCTTGAAATTGGTGTTCCAACAAGACAACGACCCCAAACACCAGTAAACGTGCAACATCTTGGTTCCAGACCAACAAGATTGACGTTATGGAGTGGCCAGCCCAATTCCCGGATCTTAATCCAATAGAAACCTTGTGGGGTGACATCAAAAATGCAGTTTCTGAGGCAAAACCAAGAAATAGAGAAGAACTGTGGAATGTAGTCCAATCATCCTGGGCTGGAATACCTGTTCACAGGTGCCAGAAGTTGGTTGACTCCATGCAACACAGATGTACAGCAGTTCTCAGAAACAGTGCTTATACAACTAAATATTAATTAAGTGATTGAAAGGAAAGCAAAATCTTCAAACATTTTTCAGTTTATATAGTGAATGTTTGAGTTTGTAAAGAAGAATACAAACACTGCTATTTTTTTTGAACAGTCTTTTCTTAAATTTTTTTCAGAGGAACAACACAAATTTGATATATTTTTCTTCATGTTTTGATTTGGAATAGAATGTGTAGTGTTCCCAATGCATTTGTGTGTATGCAAATAAAAGCTATTAGAAGGATTTTGAGCTTTATTCACTTTTGTCAACACACTGCTATTATTTTGAACACAACTGTATATTTCATGATGATCTTTTAAATTTTTAATACAAAAAATATGAGGGACGTTCAAGTCAAACTGGGACATTTCGGTTTATAGAACAAAAGAAAAAATTTCAAGGAGTGGAAACTGCATTTATTTTTCAACATACTCCCCTACTACATTTAACTAATCTATGGAAAACGTTCGCATAGAAAGATTTGTCAGTACACCTAAACCATCCTAGGACAGCCTGCTTCACTTCCTCAGAGGTCAGCATTTTTAGCACTGATGACAAACTCTTTTAGGGGTCCAAACAGGTGGAAATCACTCAGAGTGAGGTCCAGGATTTAAGGGGGATGTGGTAATACCTCCCAGCCAAGTTGCTGTAATGTGCACATAGTGCGTCGAGCATTATGAGCTTGTGCATTGTGCTGGAGAAACAGGACACCTCTAGTGATCAAACCAGGCTGTTTTTTTCTGCAGACATGTATGCATATCACTAAGGACATGCAGTAATATTCACTGTTGATAGTGGCACCACGAGGTAGAAAATCCACATGAATAACACCACGTTTGTCCCAGAAAACACTTGCCATCAATACCTGCGGAAGCAATTGTTCAAAATTTTTTAGGTGGTGGCGAGTCTGCATGGTTCCACTGCTTTGATGTTCATTTCGATTCCGGAATGAAATTATGTGCCCAGGTTTCATCACATGTAATTAAAATCCTGGTATCTCCTTTAACACACTCCTTCAATGCAGTGCAGACTTCAACTCTTCTGTGCCAGTCAAAAGTGGAAAGCTGTCTTGGTACCCAGCGTGCACTAACTTTTCAAAAATGGAAATGTTTGTGAATGATTGTGTTCACTGTTCCCACAGAAAGATTGTCTCTAGTGCAATTTGATGGCAGGTTATACGTTGATTAACCCAGGATCAGGCGTTCTATGTACTTTATGTTCACAGGAATGACTGCTGTAGGCTGGGAACCACCATGGCCGGGATCGTCACTGAAGGACGCACGGCCATCTATGAAAAGTTTACACCACTTAAATATCTTACTGCAGCTCAGCATCTCATCACCATACTGTGCTTGAAGTCTTCTATAGATATCCACAGGTTTTACACCTTTGTTCACAAGAAACTTTATTACCACACACTGTTCCATGCACTCACTAACTCTGTTGTCTACCATCTTGATTATTGGTCTTTGGACCGGCCGTGACATGTGCGCCACCTATCAGTAACAGGACACACTTGCAGCTTACTACTGCGTGTAGTACTGCCAAACTAGCATCCATTTTTGTACCTGTAAAATTAAAGGTACCGATTTGACTTGAACATCCCTTGTATACATATTTGTGAGGATTGTATATAACTCCAGATTCTTTATAGAGAAGCAAAACCAATATGAAGAAAGAGGATGGTTATCACAAGGAAGTGTTAATATCTTATGCACAAAGGCTATATTATATTAAAAATTGTAATTTAAGCAATATTGTTAATGGGCTTGTGCCTGCACAGCACACAGTTAACAGGAGGCATCACCTTGTTAGTTTCTGTAGTGAGCAATTTTTACCTCTGCAACTGACCAGGATAAATCTAAACTTGCAAACTTTCCAACCTCAATATGTTTTGTGCCAAAATCAATAACAAAAATAATCTGTCATCATCTAGGAGAAATAAACAAGCACATAATCGATAAAGCTAATTGTTTTATCAGTATAGCTTGTTGATAAGAACAGAAAAATAAACTGAGGGACTTTACACTGCAGTTACAGCTCTATGCTAATAAAATGGTGGCAGTCATTGGCTTTCTTGACACTTATCAAATATCTATTGTACAAAGCAAATTTCACAGGCAAACAAGAACAGAAGCAATGTCTTCATCTTCAATTTAAAAGCCAGTTGGAAAGCACTGCACAATGCAGTATATGCAGAGCTACATTTCCCTTAAGTCTAATATAAAATGCATTGTGAAACATAGGGAACAAAATGGTACCTGAACAAGGCAACTATATCCTCTCCTGTGCTTGCAACAGCATCTTCGGGCAGCATGCTTAGGATTGCAGCTTTTTGGAATACATAAATTGCCTAAAAGATACAAGGCATTATCACAAAAACAGCATCAGTTTACACACACCTGCAAAGAGCAAACGTCCATCCAACATGGGCACAAGACCCTATGTTGTTTTATCCATGGGAATTATAATATCAGTAGAATCTGCCCACTGGGATCCTAAAAATTAGGCACTGCAGGTATTTGAACCTGCTACAAATCCAGTCAGATTTAAGTTATCTGTGCTAGGTGGACTTAAGGCAGCCATGCACCAGCAGATTTCTCACTGACGATAGGTTATGAGATATCTGTCCATCTTTAAATTACTGCTGAAACATAAAGAAAGCTTCTTTTTGACTTGGCCAACAGGTGGGTGTGGCTCATGTTCAGTAAAAGCTTGCATCCCTTTTCTCCTAGGAACAGAGAAAGAATAGCTAGAAGTCCCAGAGATGTTCCAATATGTAGAAAAATTAAGGGTAAGGCTTATTAAAACTGAAAGAGCTTGTTTTCTTGCCTCTACACTGTTGAGGCAAAAACACATTCAACTCTCTGCATCACTAGCTTATTATTGGGCTGCGTACTGCCACCCTTCCATTTACAATAAATACTAGGTCTAAACCTAAATGTGGGTGATGGAAAAAATACGCAAGTTGATATTTAGGCAGGCTCTTGTTTATGTTTTGGAAATATTTTTGGGTTGTAATAATCAGTTGTGGTTATCTGGACAAATCAGGATATACAGTATAAAAATCTATGGTTCTACAACGCAAAGGAAAACAGACATGCTGACACATGTAGTGAGATGAAAATAGCTAAACTTATTACGGTCTCAGACTCCGCTACAAGGGCTGTTTTAATCTCTGACACCTAATTTGTAGCCCACTATAATCAATGTGCTGCTATCCAATTAAGTGACTGCTAAGAAGTGGTAAATCATTTAAACAAAATGAACTCCAGCTAAAACTTCTTTACTTAATTGTATTCTAAATGTAATGGGTAAGGGTTTGTCCTGCCTGTCATAGGGACGTTGAAAAAAAAAAATCTACCTAGTACTGACAGACTACAATGAATATTAGACAGAGCTTCTAGTCCTTTCATACTTTTTAAAATGAAAAACCAACTATTTTAATTTAATAATGACCCTGTAGCTAAAATCTTACAGTATGTAGGAATGCACAATGCAATTTCCAGAATGCTGCTGTCATTAGACTTGCAAATAGCCTTTGATAGTCTGTTGTGGGAATATTCATTTTACTTCCTACAAAAATTATGGGGTTTGGATTGCAATCTCTCCAAATACGTCTACCATATAAATCATTACAAATAGATATTCAGAGATGCACTCAACAGGGGTGTGCCTTTTCACCATTATTGCTTAAGCTGGTGGCGGAGCCCCTTGCCATTGGCATAAGTTCAAACCATGATATTAAAGGGGATAGCCAAAAAGAATACAAGCATGCGCCTCTTTGCGGAGGATGTTAGTGTGTGTGCATATCATCCCCACTTATGACTGCTATGTTTATTAATTTCTGTACCACCACTGGAGAAATTTTATTAGCTTCCTGCTTTAGTAACCATATAGAAAAAAAGAGAAAATTTTAAAACTGATGGGGGTTACAAAACCTCACTGCTCATAACAAAAATTAGCTTTGGCTGGAATTGTGCTTTATTATACCCTTGTTTTGTAGACTTGTAGTGGTTTTGCCTATTACATTTCCAGTCAAGGCTGGCTTGATCTTTGGAGACACTCATTTCCCAGATACAAAGGCATTCTCGTGTTTCATCCCTGGCAGAGAGATATTTATCATATTGATCTAATTTTAAAGAATTCTAAAATGTTGTTATCTATATCGGACTCTATAGCTTACGTGACAACAGTCACTGCCCACTTCTTCTACATTATGCTTTACATTTAGCAGGCCTTAGGACCAAGTGGATTTCTTCCCCCCTTTTGACTTAGCCAGATAGGGTCTAACAACTGCAGCCCAGATCAGTAACACTTGATTTAAGAAACTCAAAATAACGATTTTGTAGAATATGTTTTAGCATGCATTAGAAGGTATTTCATTGGAGTGCACTTAAATTCCACTATTTCCTTTATTATAAATTTTTTATCCAGACCCATGAGAACTAGCTGAGGCCTGAGAGGACTATGAATCTCTCTTCATAGAAAACGCAACTGAATCAAATTGTTTGGCTTAGGGCAGGGGTGGGCAACTGTGGCCCTCCAGCTGTCATGGAACTGCATGTCCCATGAAGCATTGAAAGGCTGACAGTTGCATCATGACTTGCAGAGGTATGATGGGACTTGTAGTTCCACAACAGCTGGAGGACCACAGTTTGCCCACCCTTGGCCTAGGACAATGCAACTCACGGACATGTGACCAGGTTACACAACAATACCAAAGGGAAACTATTCTTTAACAAGTATTTTGAGTATGGTAATCACTCTAGCGAAACCATTAGTCTATATTGCTAAGCAATAATGTTTTACCTCTAAAATTCATAGGGCAGACGTTTCAGGTCTCAGTGATGCTGGAGATATACTGAATAATTTCTGTGAATTCTATAGACAAAAGTCTATGCTCAATAAAGACCAAAATGACATTCAATTTTACCTAGGGGCATGAGAATTTCATCAGCTGTCCACAGCCCAAGTTCAGGTGCTGGACAAAGAAATCACAGATCAAGATATTAAACAGGTTGTCTTAGACAGCCATTCTTGGTCTTGGTCATTCAAAGTACAGAAGAGTTGGCTGAATACTCAGGCCTCAAAATTAACTAGAAAAAGTCTGTCCTGATGCCACTAGCATCTAGAGTAATGCCCTCTACTCCACCTTAGTCCCCTCTCCCAATCATGCCATCCTTTAAATACCTAAGCATTGTAATCTTAAGAGACTTCTTCTAGACCATTTTATAGAACATTGGTCCAATAATGCAAACTATTAAAGGTAAACTGCAATTGTGGTTTCAGCTGCCCCTGCCTGTCATAGGCAGAATTAATTTGATTAAAACATTTTTTTAAGGAAATGTACTCTTTATTGTCATTCTTCATATGGAGCACTAAAAGACCTAAATTGAAAATGGATATCCTACAAAGGCCCAAATTGGATGCTGGTATGGTTCTACTGGGTAGGTTTTTATATTGCTGTGGCAGGACAACTAAAACACCTAATCACATGGGTCCTCTCTGAAGTTCCTTATAACTCAGAAGCACATTTGGCATGTTTTTTAAACTAGCCAATCGTTTATCTTTCTGGAGGACCCCAAAATATTCTTCTGGAAGCAAATTGGCCAAATCAGTGTTGACTGAGGTTAAATGCCTGACTTCATTTTGGACTTCTGAGATAACTTTGTAGTTGTATTGTAATCCTTGCTAATATACATGTATACCAGGAAGGTACCAGGAATGTACTCCTTTGCAAAGGAGAGGCAATTTACACCGTAGTTTCTTTTATAGATTCTTACAATTATGCCATAGCTTGGGGAGACAATTCAAGGATCATGATAAATCTCTAACTGCTCACTAACAAAAGTTTATCACATGGTCCCAGGGGGTTAATGTCCACTCTCTAATCCCACTTTCTACATACTAATCTGGAAAAAAAAATTGCTATTTGAACCAATTGGCAGACTCTTACCTACTACAGTTAGTCTACAGAGGAATAGGAAGATATTTGTTTCTCTCACATGTCAGTCTTACCATGTTAATAATGGATCACTTCAACAGAAACTTCTATTCGCTCATCTGTTTAGACCACCGATGTTTCACCAAAGCCCGCTCTTTCCAAGTAAAATATTAAAAATACCATTGTAACAAAAAAAAAAAATAAGAGAGACCTAGTACAGCCTCATTCACACAGGGCATACTACAGGTTACGTCAATGCGAAGCTGTGTTTACCCTGTGTGGGTCCCTGAACTCACACTGTCTGTGTTTGGGACCATGAACCTGCAGCAATGACAGACTGGAAGAAGTGGCTGCATCCATGCATATTTTAGAATATAGTAAGTGAAAAAAACGATTTAATAAAACATTTGTGAAACTATTGCAGGGCCTAAAAAATCAACAGCACTTTTTTTTCTGCAACTCACGTGCTTTCAGAAAATGTATGGTATTGGGTGTCTTATAAATTCTGAAAGCTGTAAGTGCAAAATGAAAATCAGATTTTTAGACTAAATTGCTTATTTACAGTTTTGCCATTTAAAATGTACAAATATTTTGTTATTTATTAACTCAGAACAGTTTTAGCTTTTATATATAGTAGGAATTTAGGCATCTTTTGTATCTGCTAATAATGATGTTAGTGCATTTTTTTGTGAAAATATTGTATTGATAAACATTTGTGCAAATATTGTGAGGCGTAAAAAAATCCTGGCTCCTTCACTCTATAGATGTATGTTACATAGTCCTTGCCAAAGTGTTCATTATCTCAACAGCTGCTGGTTTTAGCCTCTTCACGACCACCTGCCAACAAGGCCCCCTGGACGGGCGGCCGCTGTAGGCAAAGCAACGTATGGGTTCGTCGCTGCCTGCTTCTGGGTTTCGGTTACACACACTCCTTTGCTGGCACCCAATGTGATTGTACAGCTTGTGTAACTGCAGTGTTAGCTGGAGTTTGGCTTCAATTTGTTAGTGTATCTGAATCTGTTAGTACAAATAACACTCCTCTCCCCGCCAGACTGACAATGCTGCTATCCAAAAGGTGCCCCCTGTGTTCCTTCATCCAGAGTGGGGGCACTCTAATATAGGAGGTGTATTACTGGTCAGATCACCAGGTGAAAACAGAGGGATAAAGATATTAAAAAGGAAAAATAATGCAGCCACCACATCAAAGGATTGGTAAACTGCAATATATTAAATTTTTTGGTTTTGGGTTTAAACCCCTTTAACACAAAATAAACAAATGTTTCAAAATGTTTGCAAATGTAAACAAAACACTTTGAATGACTTTGTTACTTCATGCAGAGATATTTTAGTAGAATAAACCTTTAATGAAACCACCATCTGCTGTGTTTTGGTATCCTTCCACAACAAACACTGTGTAGGGAGTTGAAATGCACTCAGATCATCAACCCTTTTGGAATATACAAAGCACAGTAAATGTTCAGTTTGTGTCCTTTGTCAGTTGAAGGTCATGCATTTCAGACCTTTCCTGGGATGAATAAACACAGTATGCCTCTGGTCATCTCAGACATTAATACAAATGGAGGCCTGATTCCTAGCAGTTCTAGAAGCAAACTGCTCTTTGAAATGTCTCCATAACCACCCAACAACTGACCTATTTTAGAAAACGGCAATGATCCTGGTTAAGAGAAATTCTAGGGAAAAAAAATATGTTCAAAAGCATTTTTATTTCTGTGCAGTCATTCTTTGATTCATTAAGCATGTCCCATGTCATACAGCTTCTGATGATTTAGGAGCAAGGCTTAATTATCCCTAAGGTCTCAGCCTCTCCCCTTTTACTAGTTCAACACATCTCCCAATGCCTGAAATATGATACTGTCAGACCTACTGATGGGACACATTTCTGTCACTCTGTGCTGTATTCCTACGCAAAAGTCATATATGACAATTCACTATTGACTTGATTTGATCTTTATACAGTGTGCAACGAGTGATGAGAATAAAAAAGGACACATGGGTCATTATTAGCAACATTTAAATAATATATACATGTATACATAACACATATATACACATGCACACAAAAGGCTTATATTTAGACACATTGGTGCAATGAAAGCAAATATCATTTGTAGGACAAATCATAGTTTAATACTCTATCTTTAACTATGTGTGATATAAACCATTTGCCGACTGCCAAGAGTACATTTACTGCTGGTGGGCGGTTCTCCCCCGCACCTCAAGGTACCCATATGTTGCAGTGCTCATGAGCACAGCGCGTGCCACCTGCGGCATGATCTGCAATTGCAGTGCATGGTATCGGGCTGCTGTGAATGGTCCAGATACCAGAAGATCACTGTGCAAACACATGCTACACAGTAAACCACAGTCATGAACGTAACCCATTCATGATATCATTGTTTACTATTGTGTGTGATTAGTCACCAGTGATCACTTGGTACCTGGGCAAATTGCAGCAAGCATCTGATAGCTGTGGGCCTATCACAGTATTATATTCGTAAACAAGGAATCAAGAATGAAAGCCACTCATGACAGTTCAAACTACTGCTGTTACAGTGATCATCGCTGTAGAAAGCAATCACAGTAAATAAAAGAAAAGATAAATTTGATTTCATATTTTAATTTTCCAAAAAACTGAGACAAAAAATTACAACTTCAAAAAACTCGTAATGCCTCTTACTAAAATACCTTGGACTGTCCATTTTCCATAAAATTGTTATTTGGGGGTATTTGTACTATTCTGGCATTTTAGGGCCTCAAGAAATGAGATAGGCAGTCAGTACATCAGGACTGGTTCATTTTCAAATATACACTGCTCAAAAAAATGAAAGGAACACTTTGAAAACACATCAGATCTCAACGGGGAAAAATATCATGCTGGATATCTATACTGATATGGACTGGGTAATGTGTTAGGAAAGTAAGGAAGCCGCATCGTTCATGGCAATGAAAATCATCAATACCAAATTTAAAAAGAAAAAAGCGCCACTTACAAAAAACACCAAAGTGTCAGCAGCATATCCCACCCAAAATAAATTTTGGCAACAATAATCCAAATTAAAAGGTATGCACTAATAACAAACTTATACAAAAGTGTATATCATCATCCAAAAAACATTAGTGTTTTAAATAAATTATAGTGTCCAAACATAAATTAGTGTCCAAAAAAATATATATATCTTCAGTGACTTGAACCAATTGTGAGAAATCCACCACCAAAGGAGATTAAATGAACTCACCAGAGCTAATGGCTGGTCAGATAATAAACCAGCAACAGCGTACCGCCCCTTGATGACGTCGGTGTGATGAAACCGGTTGGACGTAGCCTACTCGATGTGGACGTTAGAGAGCCTTGCTGTTCTGTGCTGTATGGGAGAGATCTGCGGTGAGCGTTAACTGTATCTCAACCCTTTTTTGCGATTGGAGCTGGTGTCTGTTGGACACCTTGTTTGTGAGTTTCCTTATACCTTTTTTATTAAAGAGATAAATGAAAAAAACGTATTGCACCATTATGTTCTCTTTTTTGTCCCTGAGTGTACTGCATGCTCTCATGGAGGTATGAGAAAGAGTGGAGAAGTTCATCATAAGAGCTTGGACTGCAAAGTTGTTTGGCTGTGATTATTATCTGGAAGTATCTGAAACATCACCATATCTATTTGGACATCGGGTTCATTGCTCCCAGAGCACAAGCGCTGTTGCTGGTTTATTATCTGACCAGCCATTAGCTCTGGTGAGTTCATTTAATCTCCTTTGGTGGTGGATTTCTCACAATTGGTTCAAGTCACTGAAGATATATATATTTTTTTGGACACTAATTTATGTTTGGACACTATAATTTATTTAAAACACTAATGTTTTTTGGATGATGATATACACTTTTGTATAAGTTTGTTATTAGCGCATACCTTTTAATTTGGATTAATGAAAATCATCAACCTACAGAGGACTGAATTCAAAGACACCCAGAAAATCAAAGTGAAAAAATGAGGCAGCAGGCAAGTCCATTTTGATGAAATTTCATTGCAGCAACTCAAAACAGTACTCAGTAGTTTGTATGGCCCCCACGTGCTTGTATGCATGCTCCTAATGAGACGACGGATGGTGTCCTGGGGTATTTCCTCCCAGATCTGGACCATGGCATCACTGAGCTCCTGGACAGTCTAAGGTGTAACCTGGCAGCGCCGGATGGACCGAAACATGATATTCCAGATATGCTCTATTGAATTTAGGTCAGGCGAGCGTGGGGGCCATTCAATAGTACCAATTCCTTCATCTTTCGGGAACTGCCTGCATACTCTCGCCACATGAGGCTGGGCATTGTCGTGCACCAGGAGGAACTCAGGACCACTGCACCAGAGTAGGGTCTGACAATGGGTCCAAAGATTTCATTCCGATACCTAATGGCAGTCAAGGCTGCTATTATCTAGCCTGTAGAGGTCTGTATCTCCATTCATGGATATGCCTCCCAGACCATCACTGACCCACCACCAAAAAAGGTCATGCTGAGCAATTTTACAGGCAGCATAACATTCTCCACAGCTTCCCCAGACCCTTTCATGTCTGTCACATGTGCTCAGGCTGAACCTGCTCTCATCTGTGAAAAGCACAGGGCGCCAGTGACAGACCTGTCAATTCTGGTGTTCATTGGCAAATGCCAATCGAGCTCCATGGTGCCGGGCAGTGAGCACAGGGTCCACTAGAGGACGTCAGGCCCTCAGGCCACCCTCGTGAAGTCTGTTTCTGATTGAATGGTCAGAGACATTCACACCAGTGGCCTGCTGGAGATCATTCTGTAGGGCTCTGGGAGTGCTCATCCTGTTCCTCCTTGCACAAAAAGCAGATACTAGTCATGCTAATGGGTTAAGGACCTTCAAGGGGAAAAATGTCGGTGGCCTCCACCTGTAAAACATTCTTGTTTTGGGGTTGTCTCATTGTTGCCCATCTAGTGCACCTGTTAATTTCATTAAAACCAAAGAAGCTGAAACTGATTAACAACCCCCTCTGCTAACTGACCAGATCAATATCCCAGGAGTTTAATTGATTTGATGCTATACTCTGATTAAAAAAGTGTTCATTTAATTTTTGAGTAGTGTATATACCATAGTTTGTAGACACTATGGGGTTTATTTACTAAAGCTGGAGAGTCCAAAATCAGACTCCCTTCTGGATAGAAACCAATCAGCTTCTAACCTCAGCTTGTTCAATGAAGCTTTGGCAATGAAACCTGGAAGCGGATTGGTTTCTATGCAGAAGGGAGTCTGATTTTGGACTCTCCAGCTTTAGTAAATAAACCCCTATAACTCTCACAGACTAAATCATGTACACTGATTTGAGTTATTTTTACCAAAGAAATGAAAGGGGCTACATTCTGGCCTAAATTTATGAAGAAAGAATGTTTTTTTTTTTTTTCAAAATTTTCAGCATTTTTATACCACCAAAAGAAAGCCTTGTGTGAAAAAAAATTACATAAATTTAATTTGGCTAGTGTTGCATGACCGAGCAATTGCCAGTTAAAGTGCTTCTAAAGCCTTAAGGTTTGTTTACCTTAATAAATTCTATGCTGCAGAATCCCCCCCCAGCCTCCCCTCATACTTACCCAAGCCTGACCCCGATCCCGCTGTCTCGGTCCTCGCGGGAAAGATTGAGGCAAGTATAACATGTGTATTATTTTAATTTAACAGAAAGGTTTAATTTCATTTTAAAGTAGCGCAGTGCTGAACGGCAAAAAAAGAAGGTCAAGTGGTTAAGTCATAGAATTACATACCTTCGACCACTTGCTTTCCTTGCTGAGTAGGTCAGCATAGCGGTGTGCCTGGAGCCAGTCTTGTTGGAAAGTATAGCACCACATCAGCTCCCAATAACACAAGTGGTGAATCTGCTTCCATTCATGCTGAGACTTAATGCATTGCTGGAATGTCACCTGGGCCTTTATAAATGAGAAAAAAAAAAATATATTGATAATTATGTTCATCACATATCTTTACCAATAAAACTAAACAAGGACAGTGTAGATCAGGAACAGGGCACTTCACAATTTTAACATTGCTGAAAATGTACATCTTGTCTGCCTGATGGTAACTCTATGCATGTAAAAGTAACTGTTGTGACAGACGGATTACATATAATCAGCATGTTCTGCAGAGATGTAGGTTTCATGGCTTATTTTACGTAGGTTAAGTGCTATATCACTGTATTTTTTAAATGGGTCAATGGCACCTGAGGAGCAGCTCATCTTTGCAGTCCAGAGCATGCCACAGCAAGCTTTATTAATTTAACGTACGAGTACAGAAGTATATTGCCCCATAGTACTCAATCAGAAACCTATTATACAGTATGGATGACTGACTTGCTGTCATCAAGTAGTAGACTATAGAATTCTTCTTTAGAATGCTGTCATTAATAAGAATCTGAATAGGTTTCAACAGACAATTTTATTTCAAATATTCACTTAAACATTTAATTTTACTTTTAAAAAATTATATTTTTTAATCTAAAATTATAAAATTCAAGCTAAGTGCACTGACATTAATTTTAACTTCCATTAATAAATGTGGAGGGAGGTAGGGACTCTTCACTAATCACTTCTGAGAATGCCAACTGCCCAGCTGTCTTTGACTTTAGCATTTTCTGGGGCACTGCCATGTAACAGGCATGCATCAAGTCTACCATGAAAACACACTCTGGATGCATTCTTGCTTACAGTTAACACCACACTGTTCCAATGAGTTTTGATATATTTTACTGTGTTCCAGTACAGTGCTGTGCAGAAAAAATGCAGCATGTTCTACTTTTTTTTCTGCACTGGAACTGACTGCACTGGTGTGAACTAGGGCCATTGAAATACATAGAAAAAACACTGCATGCATAGAGAAGCAAAAAAAAAAAAAAAAAAATGCACTGGACTGCTTCTGGTGTGACATGGGCCTAAGTCAGAACTGATCGCCATACTCCTTGACTAAAAATAGGAAATCCAGAGTCAGCAGGAAACTAGTACTTTATGAAGATAACCATGAACACTCCCAACATTTTTGCTAATTAAAGTTTATTTGAAAATAATATTGCATGCAAAACAAATTGTAACTAGAAAAGCTACAATTTCTGGGGAAATTGTGTGAAGTGTTCTTGCCTCCACCAGTAGTCTACAACTCACACTCTAGCTTTTGTCACTCTGCTGCCTGCTCACACACCTGGGTTCCTATGGCAACTCACTCTACAGCAAGGGCAGAGAAGAGCGGTTAAAAACAAACTGCTCCAACTTGCTCACTTCACTGGCGGTTGCCATTGTCAAAACGGTTGTAGTTTAAAAATTATAAATCCTACAGCGAAGAGCTTTATATTGTGAGAATCACAAGACCCAGACCTACATTTTGATGCATAGTATGTCTCTGAAATATTGAAAATGAAGGCACAGTTGCAGTTTAGAAATTGCCCTTCAAATTTGAGGTGGCTAGAGTGGAGTTTCAATGAATGTCAATGGGCAGCATGAGTTGCAAACAAATGGTCATATTGTGAAAACTATCAGGACTATGGCTTAGCCGTGGACATTTTTAGTGGCAGCAGGGATAGCTAAATGTTTTGAAATGAGATTTGTGTAGGTGGGCTTGAAAATGGAGGGAGTGATGGCAGTTTAGAAGTCATGTCCTGATTTTTCTGCTCACACTCTAGTTTTGAACATTCTGCCATTCATTCCTATGGGACCAATTTCACCACAAAGACGCCGATATTTCGTGAACCATTCGGCAAAACGTTCCACAAAGTAACAGCACACCAATCGTGAAAAATCCACATGTTTCGGTATATTACGGTCTATGTAGTGTAAAAACTGTGGGAGGAGTTAGGGTGGTAAATTTGGCTATAATAATAAGAATAGATATGTGAGATAACAGTAAGTGGTCTTGCCATGCAAGAACACTTAATAAAAGGTACCAAACAAAAAGAAAATACATTACCTGTTCAAAGTTTCCTTTAAGAACTCCAATTCGAGCAGTATAGAAAAGAATTATAGATCCCTGAGAAGAAAATATTAACATGGCTAAGTTTACTGTCTTTATTATAGTAGCCAAAAGTATTTACAGTTGTGGCCAAAATTATTCAACCCCCACTGAAATTGAGTGTTTTGGCCAGTTTGACATTGCTTTTGATCATTCAGTCATCTTGCTTACATTTACATTAAAGAGGCACTTGTAGGTCAGACAAATATAACATAACAGTTATAATGAAATAACCACAAATGTCTTTTCTGTGCTCACAGCATTATCAGTTTTATTCAACCCCCAAGTGACATTCAATCTTAGTACTTAGTACAGCATCCTTTTACAGTTATAACAGCTTTTAAACGTGAAGCATAGCTTGACACAAGTGTCTTGCAGCGATCTACGGGTATCTTCGCCCATTCTTCATGGGCAAAGGCCTCCAGTTCAGTCACATTCTTAGGCTTGCGCACTGCAACTGCTTTCTTTAAGTCCCACCAGAGGTTCTCAATCGGATTTAAGTCTGGTGACTGCGATGGCCACTCCAAAATGTTCCAGCCTTTCCTCTGCAACCATGCTCTAGTGGACTTGGAGGTATGCTTGGGATCATTGTCCTGTTGAAAGGTCCAACGTCTCCCAAGCCTCAGGTGTGTGACGGACTGCATCACGTTTCCATCCAATATCTCCTGGTACTGAAGAGAATTCATGGTACCTTGCACACGCTGAAGCTTCCCTGTACCTGCAGAAGCAAAACAGCCCCAAAGCATGATTGACCCTCCACCATGCTTCACAGTAGGCAAGGTGTTCTTTTCATCATAGGCCTTGTTCTTCCTCCTCCAAACATAGCGTTGATCCATGGGCCCAAACAGTTCTAATTTTGTTTCATCAGTCCACAGAACACTATCCCACAACTTTTGTGGTTTGTCCACATGGCTTTTGGCATACTGCAGTCGACTCTTCTTATTCTTTGGAGACAGCAAGGGGGTACGCCTGGGAGTTCTGGCACGGAGGCCTTCATTACGCAGTGTGCGTCTTATTGTCTGGGCTGAAACTTCTGTACCCACATCTGACAAATCTTTTCTCAGTTCCTCAGCAGTCACACGGGGACTTCTCTCCACTCTACGCTTCAGGTAGCGCACAGCAGTCGAAGTCAGCATCTTCTTTCTGCCACGACCAGGTAGCGTTTCAACAGTGCCCTTTGCCTTGAATTTGCGAATGATGCTTCCTAAGGTGTCTCTTGGTATGTTTAACATCTTTGCAATCTTCTTATAGCCATTGCCCTTCCTGTGAAGAGAAATCACCTCTTCTCTTGTCTTCCTGGACCATTCTCTTGCCTTCACCATGTTTGTAACCACACCAGTAAATGTCTAGAAGGAGCTGAGTATCACAGTCATTTTAAAGCTGCCTAATTGGTGCTTATTATGCTTGATTGCTGCTCGGTGACATCCACAGGTGTTTTCAATACCTGATGGAAAGCACCTGTATGAACCTCTGTTCTTCAGAGTGGTAGTCTTTAAGGGGTTGAATAATTGTGGCAATGAAGAAACCACATAAGAACCATTTACTACTGTATTACATAAACAATTGATGTCATTTTAGTTGCATTTGGGTAGTTACAACGTCCTTGTAGGATTTGATTCTGAATACAATTCCAAATGTACACTATAGTCCCTAAACCCCTTTACAGCATTGGGGGTTGAATAATTTTGGCCACAACTGTAGTTACTATATAAATCACATACATTTGGGAACTTCTTGAGGTAGGGTTCAATAAGTGCCTCTGCTTCTTCAAGATTACCTTCACCAGTTCCTAGAAAAAAAATATATATATATTCAGAGACTGCCTGGTGTAGTACAGCCCCAATAAATTTATTACAGGGATTAATCTTTTCACATTTCCTTCTCACCTATTTACCTCAAATATTGCTGCATATCTAAAATAAATAAATAATAATAAAAAAAATAATAGATCTCCTCAGGAAGTATAGAGAAGACCATAAACTGTACACTATATTCCACTCAGATATGCCAATAGAATTGAAATTCTGAAATCTCATTTTTCTCAGGGTTGCCCTAAAACCATGCATTTTTTAGCCACCATTAGGTTATTTTTGCTGTGTTCCACTGCGAAAAATTATCTTAACGTGGTTGTAAACCCTTACATATACCCAGTGAAGTGGCTGGCCTCAGGAAATACAGATATGAAACAAATCCTCCTATGTAAGTTGTACCTGTTTACCTGCAGCCTTCTCTTCTCTACATTTGTTCAAAATATAGAATTTATAGAGCTTGTCTGAGCTTTCAGAAAGAAGGGGTCGGGGAGCTGAAATTGCAGAGTTCATTGAAGAGAGCTGAGAGGTGATTGGCGGAAAGGGACATAACCCCTTTCACAAAGCACAGGAACAGTGCTGGGGTTGTCATTCACAGGCTGTGTGCTGGAGGTCCATCCCATCATCTTTTTTCTCTTGGTGTCAGGAAAACTTGTCAGAAGTGATTCATGCTCATGGCAGAGTAATGAGGCTGCAGACAGAAATGACACTTCGTGCTCTTGACAAGTAAACAGTATAGAGGGATATGTTTTGTTTAGGTCTGAGGTTTACAACCACTTTAACTTCCTTTCCAGGAGACAACAGGAAATAAGAAATATTTTCAAAGTGAACAGTATTTCTATTTTATTGAGTTGTTTCGGTAACAGATTTCTAGAAAATATTTTTTTTTCCTTATGTCTTGCACTGGTGGTGACTCAAAAATGTTGGAGTTTTCCTCACTTGCTGTGTCGATGACAACAGTCATTAGAACAGAGGAGTGAATCTCCTCAATGGGGACAAAGACAGCAATTAAAACCCAACAAATGGTCAAAATCCTTTCCTAAATGAAGCTTTAGCTCGAATACAAAAAATGGCATTAGGGTGCAGCCAAACCATACGAGTGCCAGGGCCCACTGATTTTTGTTTATTTTTTTAGTAAATCACCCCCCCCCCCCCAGTGCAAAATCCTTTCCCTTATGTAAACTGCAGACAGCAAGTAATGTTTCACTGGGGCTGGGGAAGATTTGCAAACAACCCTGTGTGAGCAGGACCAACAACTCTCCAATCAGCCACAATTGCTCTCCATAGTAAATGTTGGAAAGCTGTATGTTTGCCTCATAGAAGGCATGACAGATTGCTCCTCTCAGAAAGAGTGCAGTGTATGCAGCACACAGCAAAGAAAAGTTTTTTTTTTCTGGGGCTAGGGGGCAATTTACAAAGAAAAAAAAAAAAAAAAAAAAAAAAAAAAAAAGGAGGATTTGACTCTTACTCTTAGGCTTTAATAACTTGCTGGAAAATCACAACAAGACCAATTGTTAGTTGGGTCTGATGTAGTCAGTGCAAGACCATAAACATTAGGAATCATCCAGCCAACTTCAATGCGCCTACAGATTTTCAAAAGCATTCAGATGTACAGGCACATCGATGGGGCCACGGGAAACCATAGCATTTGAAAAACATTTTCTAACCTTTTTCACCTCAGAAATTGGTATATGGTCACGGGCAGGAACATACCATTGTTCCCTTGCTGAAAGCAACTGGAGTGACAACAGTCTCTTAAGTCTGTAGGTATATTTATCCAACACCAGCTAGCCAGACGGAATTTTAATTACATTTGAAAGGAAACAGTGACAGGTAAATATGTAGTTAAAATGACCCTGGGGTTGTTTTATTACAAATAAAACAAGAAAAAGAACAAAGAAAAAGTAGGACTGCAGCCAATTTCCTTGGTTCATTATTTTCTTGGTATGAGCAACACACTTTTTGAGACTCCCAAAAACAAAAGGAAAATTTGAAATATACATGCACTTATTCCATTTAATTAGAGAACGGCTTAGTCTTCACCTGGATCAGCACTAGAAGCCAATAGTTTGGTATTAAGTCCCATTACTATGAAAACAGATGGCCTGCCAAGGCAGGGATATTAAATAGAAAGTAAAGTGTATTTTCAGCAAGTACATATTTAGTTATACTCTATGCAAGCCTTTTTAGCCCTGGGGTGCCTTCAGGATTCTTCAAGGGTGTCTTGGCAAAATACCCAAAAATATTATACAAGCCAGCAGGTGGATGACGTCTGCCTTTTAGTTACACAAAGCCACAGGTTTTCACTATGCATCATTACAACTTTCTAGCCACTGAAGACAAAAAAGCAATGATGTCAGCTGGTAAGGATGACGTTGGTCACCTGCACAGCATCCATGCTTGCTCTCGCTGCCCCTCTCCATCAGTACTGGGGTCACATTAGCTAAATGAGTGAGAGAAACTGAGGGAGAAGAGAAACAATGGAATACTAGTCAGTACCAGTGGGCAAATGTGTACAGTGCATCCAAAAAGTATTCACAGTGATTAACTTTTGCTACATTTTGTTATGTTACAGCCTTATTCCAAAATGGATTAAGTTCATTTTTTTCCTCAACATTCTACAAACAATACCCCATAATGACAACGTGAAAGAAGTTTGTTTTGAAATCTTAGCAATTTATTAAAAACAAAACAAAAAAAAAAACACATGTACATAAGTATTCACAGCCTTTGTTCAATACTTTGTTGAAGCACATTTAGCACCAATTACAGCCTCAAGTCGTTTTGAGAGCATGATGCTACAAGCTTGGCAAACCTATTTTTGGGCAATTTCTCCCATTCTTCTTTGCAGCACCTCTCAAGCTCCATCAGGTTGGATGGGGAGTGTCGGTGCACAGCCTTTTTCAGTTCTCTCCAGAGACATTCAATCGGTTCACGTCTGGGCTCTGGCTGGGCCACTCAAGGACATTCACAGAGTTGGCCCGTAGCCAATCCTTTGTTATGTGGGTTGTGTACTTAGTTCATCTTTCAACAGGACAAGGACCCTGTCGCCCCAGTGTAAGGTCCAGAGCGCTCTGGAACAGGTTTTCATCAAGGATATCTCTGTACATTGCTGCATTCATCTTTCCTTCAATCCCGACTAGTCTCACAGTTTCTGCCACTGAAAAACATCCCCACAGCATGATGCTGCCACCACCATGCTTCACTGTAGGGATGGTATTGGCAAGGTGGTGAGCAGTGCCTGCTTTCCTCCAGACATGACACTTGGCATTCAGGCCAAAGAGTTCAATCTTTGTTTCAACAGACCAGAGAATTTTGTTTCTCATGGTTGGAGAGTCCCTCAGGTGCCTTTTGGCAAACTCCAGGTGGGCTGCCATTTGCCTTTTACTAAGGAGTGGCTTCCGTCTGGCCACTCTTCCATACAGGCCTGATTGTTGGAGTGCTGCAAAGATGGTTGTTCTTCTGGAAGGTTCTCCTCTCTCCACAGAGAAACGCTAGTCACTCTGAAAGAGCTCCATCGGGTGCTTGGTTATCTCCCTGGCTAAGGCCCTTCTCCCTCGATTGCTCAATTTGGCCAGGCAGCCCGCTCTAGGAAGATTCCTGGTGGTTCCAAACTTCTTCCATTTACGGATGATAGAGGCCTTTGTGCTCACTGGGACCTTCAATGCTGCAGAAAATTTTCTGTATCCTTCCCCAGATCTGTGCCTTGATACAATCCTGTGTCGGAGGTCTGCGAACAATTCCTTAGACTTCATGGCTTGGTTTGTGCTCTAACATGCACGGTTAACTGTGGGACCTTATACAGAAAGGTTTGTGCCTTTCCTAATCATGTCCAATCAACTGAATTTCTCACAAGTGGACTCCAATCAAGCTGTGGAAACATCTCAAGGATGATCAGTGGGAACAGGATGCACCAGAGCTCAATTTTGAGTGTCACTGCAAAGGCAGTGAATACTTCCGTAACAATTATGCACAATAGAAACATGGAAGCAGTACGCGACAGCCATCTTGTTAAGGTCTCAGCCATTTTGTTTTTCCTGTACAATCATCTTTCTCCCCTCCTCTCTTCTCTTGAAATGGAATTTGTAGCTGGAAGTTGTAACAGACTTCAAAAGAGCCTCTTATCATAAATAAAATAGAAATAGAGGTCAGCTTCAGAGGTGTAAACCACTAATTAGGCTTGACAGGATGTCTATGCTGCAAAGACACTTTCCTCTGCCCTATCGTAAAACAATAACTCAGTCAGCCATCACACATGACCTGTTAGGCCATTAGAGCTTAGGAATGCAGAGCGTGCCATAAAATGTCTATTTCACATGTAACCATTTCACATACAGTTTATAACATCCAACATGAACTGGCCTCATTAATATTAGGTATATATTTGGATAGATCATTTCATGCCAAGCCAAACAAGGTCCTACATGACTATGTTAGCACATAGGGAAGGGAAGAAAGTAGTCTCTTCCCTCCTGGGTGACAAAAGTACGCTGTGTTTGGTATCCCTGGGTTTGAAATTTAATTCTGAATATTAATCTGCCAGTTGCTAGAATACCACCTGCACATACTGGAAGTTATTGTTGGTATGAAATTGTAGTTAGAACTTGGTCATAAACTTGATGACCTCCTAGAACCCATCCCCTAAACCGAGTGACTGGTCAGTTGTTCTCAGGCGACATCCCTTTAATATCAAAAAAAGGGCTGACAGACCTGGTGAAGGGGAGCTCTCGTTTAACATCAATCAAGAAACATCTAATGGACTTGAGAGCCAAGGCAACATGTTGTGCTCGGACAATTGGACTCTGCTAAACCAGGACTTTGCAAGTAATCTGCCTTCTTATCTCTTTTCTTTTATTTCTCTGTTGCATTCATGTTCTCTTTATGTCTGTGTAACATCTTTTTCTGTAAATATTTTAATTGCACCATTTTGACCTTTTCAGTAATAAACCATATTTTGAAAAGTGTTGAAACTGTCTCTAAAGCTTTTAATGCAACCTAAAGAATCCCTGTCTCTTAAAAGAGTGCTACTGTATGTAATAATCCTCTGAATATACCTATCTGTGGTGACAGTGTGTGTTGCAGACACTTATACTAATATAGTGTAATTGCTAGGATTTGTGAGTTTCCTCCTCCTCTGTAAAAAGGCGGTGGTGGCAGTGTGAATGGTTAATTGCGTAATTAACCTGACCCAGTAACAATCGCTCTCAGGCTGCTGGCACATAGATTGTGGTTCCGCGAGCTGGAAAAACTTTGTGCAGGGTGCAGCTGAGAGTGACATTGTACCGCAAATGACAGCGTGCTGTGAGATTGGCTGGTCCTTTGTCACGGGTTGGTGAGATAGGCAGGGGTTGGGCACTACATTCTGTCACAATGTACAAGTGTTTTTTTTTTTATTGTAACGATTTCAAAACTAGCTTCTTTCATGATGTCATTATGGGGTATGGCTTGTAGAATGTTGAGGAAAAAATGAATTTAATCCATTTTGGAATAAGGCTGTAACATAACAAAATGTGGCAAAAGTTAATCACTGCGAATACTTTCTGGATGCACTGTATTTGCTTTGAAAGAATAAATCATGTCTCATGTTGGGTGTCCCACATGAGCAATGTTGCTGCGTCCTGTAAAATGATTAGTTTAGTTTTTTACCTTTTGTAATGGGTGCCCCAAGATTGTAAAGAATTTTAAAAGGATTCCTTGACTGAAAAAAGGTTGAGAAATACTGCTCTATACATTATAGGTATTGCTGCACTGTTTACCTGTCTCTAATCCTGATGCACAGCATTTGTTGTGCTTTTTGAAGACACTCTACATTTAGTAAAAAAGAAATAATGCTCAAGGCAACAATATTTTACATAGTCTTCCTACTAGAGGTAGCGCTATATACAATAAGAATGCAATCACTCAGCTTTCCTGCTTAAAAAGTGGCAAAATAAAATATGGTTTTCAGTGGTTTAGCAGACTCAGACTTGTATAGTGAACAAATCGTAGTAATGCATAACTCCAGTATAGCAGTGCAAACCAGAAAAAAATATCTGTACAATTTGTTTTTGTTTCCAACAATCATTGTTCATGGATATCAATGAACATTACACATTCCCTTTAGGTACGTTTATTTATATTTTAAATGCTCTTTTCTGTGGTAAAATAAAGAAGAAGCTTCAGCCTGGGTTCACATATATGCGGTGCAGTAATGTGATTTGCACAGGAACCGCACTGTATTCCTGTGCAAATCACATGTGATTTGTGTGCGGTGCGATTGGAGCCATACATTTTGTATAGCTGTAATCGCACCGCACCAAAAAGGTGCAGGTTCTGCACATCACACCGCGTTTTATGGACCGCTTTCGGGGTGTTAACTTAACATACACACGTGCAGCAGTTCGCATGAATGGGGTGTGATTCTGATGCGGTGTGGAATTTGCACACAAAACACTGCGAATTCCACACCACATCAGTGCAAACCAGGTATAAGTTTTAAAAAAAAGTAAAATGTGTAAAATGCAAAACATATTATTGGACAAAAGTTAATCACAAGCAATCTTAAAATTGACAGAAAAAAAATGAAGCTTTAGAAAAATGCACTGTTTTACAAAGAGCCCCTAAGAAAAATCAAATTAAACTTCCCTGCAAATACACAAAATACAGCATTATTTTATACTTTAATTACAGAACTTTACATTTTCAAAACGTCACATATACACTTACAATAAAATAAAGATGCAAGGAAAACAAACAGTCTAAAGCTTAGTAAAAAAAAAACAAAAGTGATAGTCTGTGCACGCTTACCAAGTATTAATGATACATAAGTATGATAAAATAGAAGAGTTAGGACACAAAGGATTGCCCTGAGACTCGTTCCAGAGGCTCCGTCCCGTAGTTGTTGAAGGCCCAGCTCCTGTCACACGGAAAGACACTGTTATTATTGTTTGCGTACACACTTATAAATTGGGAAAACAGCTAACAGATTCCCTCATTTAGACTGATTACATATGAAGATCTTAGATCAGCTTTAGCAGAGCAGTAACTCTCAGAGAACCTAGTTTGCTGGTCAGGTGATGCCTCCATGTTGAATTGTGCATGCTTATGAGCTTAAAAGGTGGAGCATACGCTAAATAAGGGCGCAAGAGCTCCACATACATTCCATTGGTAATAGTAGCAGAAGAGTGTGGGTGACCTCTACTCTACTTTTCTGGATGCTTTGTTTTGATTACAGGTACAGATTATTCATTTCGTTTATAATGCTATGTTGCATTTAAATAAAAATACAAATCAATAGGGTTTTATGATTCCATTTAAATCCTCAATCCATCACTGCCCCACCTTTCCACCCGGTCCAATCAGAGAATACCTTGCATTCACTGAAAAAAATACAAGGAATTCTGTGAATGGTGGCAGTGCCAAACAAATACTCCCCTGTGGTTACTATGCAGAAGTGAAGTTGCTTGGTACAGCCCCAAAAAGATTGCTGCTACCACTATAGTTGCACTGACTACTACAATGATTTGCACCTTCCACAGCAATCTCTCAGGTATGAGACATGCATACTTACATAGGTGTAAACTTAGTCCAAGTTAGGTCCATATTGCCCAAGTGTGCAGTAAAAACCATACCTAAAGTTTAGCTTTAATTCTAAAAAAATTCTCTAATTGTATAGCACGATTGATTTTGACATCAAATTTCTATTTAGATTTAGTCATGGTCTTTTGACTAAAATGCCATTTTAGTTTTTGTTGTATTTAGTTTTAGTTACCTGAATTGTTTTAGTTGTATTTTAGTCCACTAAATTCTCCAGTACATTTTAGTCCACTAAAATCTCCAGTACTCTATCGGCTGAGAGATGCAGGCTCCCTCTATCTGCCTGCTGCCTGGGAGTTCTGGAACAATGCCCTGCAAACCATAGAAGAGGAGCTCCTCCATCAGATGTGTGTGTCTGGATGTGGCAAGGCGAGTGTTTCCTTTCCCAGCAAGGTAGCATTGCTTAGCACTGTGTAAAATAACAGCCTCCCCAGACCATCCTGTTTTCTGCCCTGTGCACTCCCTCACTCCCATTTAACTTCCCTCATCTCCACATGTAGCCTAGCATTACAGCCAATAGAGTTTACAGGGTTTTTTTTTGTTTTATTTTATATTTTAAAGTTGCACTCCTGTTTATAAATAAAAGCAAGTTTAATAAACAAACAAATCATGCTTTTTGACAAAGACATTCTATATCAAAGACTAAATCTGTGTATGAAGTGCATGTTCAAATCTCAATACCATAAATAACATAACATGTTATTAGATTTTTACTCCAGGAGTATACGAGTTTGGAAATTCTAGAGAAATGCTTACAAAATGCATTACAATTTAACTAAACCTATTAGATTTTAATTGACTAAAATGCACTGGAGATTTTAGTCAACGTACTGAAAATTGGAATTGATTTTCATCATTGTTTTCGCCAACTGACTTCATTATAATTTTATTTTAGTTTTCATCAATGAAAACATGCAGCTGACGAAAATATTTTTGTCGATGAAATTAACACAGCTATATAGCAAATTTGATAAAAAACTAGATTAAAATTGGGTACCTGACTCCTTTGCACATGAACACAAACAGCTCTATCTTTAGAAAAAACAAATAATAGGATTCAGCAAGGTTTCTTAAAATCCCTGCAATGTACATAGGTCGCCCAGAGGGGAATGTTTTTTTCTTAACAAAAGTGGAGCTACTCTTTAAAATGATAAGTTTACCTTTGGTAACATGTTATGGGTTCCACCCATTTGTAGGGTGAAACAGGTATCATGTTCCTGATCCTGCAGTCACTGCCCAGTTCCCCGTACTAGTTGTCAGTTTTCAAAAACCCACATGGCCACGTCATCCATTCACAGTGTTCTGTAAATGAATGGACTACAAATCCCGAAAGCCTTAGCGGCTTTCAGCTTCTAGTCATCAATGAACTACCAAGGCGCTGTTAGCACTGTGGTAGTTCATTGAATCTTCTTGTCAGCAAGTATTGCCTTGCCCATATGGGATGTAGGAGCAAGCAGATATACGGACAGTGTGCAGGAGACCTGCATGGCACCAGCAATCTACTGATTGCTGGTACAATGCTTTACAGGCTCCTAACACAAAACATAATAAATGCACATTTTTTTACATGCAAAAAATGTGCATTTAGTACTTTTGGGGAAAGGAGAACTTATTCTTTAAAACACATGTACCAGGAAGATACACTTGCAGTAAAGGTTTGGAGAATGTCAAATTCACGGCTTTATAAATATACCCCCTTGGTTTTATTTTATGTGTCATGAAATATCAGAATGCATATTATGACACCTTTTGTTTGCTGGTTTGCAGCACTACAAGCTGGAATGCTCTTCTTAAGCACACCATACCCAAACCAGCTTAATGTTCTGAACTTTACCACACTACATCATTAGGCAAGAGACATGCCAATTATTACAATTCAACAAGGTTATATACAATTTCACTCTAGCTAGCAAAGAATCTAAAAAGTTATCAGCCACTATATTAGTGATTTCTATTAAAAGGTACAAATCACAGAAAGCCTGCAGAACGTAAAACAGATTCCCCACATCTTATCTAAATATTGCTGCACTTTAAATACTACACTGCAGAATGTGGATACAAATGTCGCCAGTATGTTAAAGGTCATGCAGCAGTATATTTATTATAGGTGCCCTGTAATTATATATATGCATCTCATAATATCTCATGCAGCACAGTAATCTGTACCTTTTAAAAATATGGTAAACTATTACAAATCCCAAAAAATTACCCTGTTTCCAGAAAATCCAATGAACTCTAACAGCCTGAGTATCCTTGAAGGTAAAAGAGAAAGCATCTGTGGAAAAAATTAAAGGGTCACAAACGTGAAACAGAGACATGCACCATTCAATGCAAAGATGCTAATCTCCAGCCATTAAATATTTAAAAATTAATAAATTGCAACTGAACATTTACACACTAGACCATAAATTCGCCCCACTAGTTTAAATACATGACTGACAATTAAAGTGGACCTGTCGGTGACTTTACAAGCCTGCATGAATAAATTCATGATGAAACAATATATAGCAATGGTATAATTTTCGAGGACATTATTATTAAAAATTCATCCTTGAGCGACAGTACACTTATTTCATTGCTGTCGCATGATAGATCAGCATATATCTTCTACCTTGGCAGTGCAGTTGGTGGCTTCCAATCCTTGACTGGTATCAATGTACAAAGTAAGTGTCCAAGAAAACAAACAGTGGTTTATTAAAGCGGAACTAAACCCATCAAAAAGCAGTTACATTCCCTGAATGCTGACTGCCACATTTTCTTGTGCACTTAATCAAACTGTCAAACAGTCAATGGTGGGCATCATAACTGATCACGTGTGCAGCATGATGGCAGTTGCAGATCAAAAAGAGGCTAAGGCGACATCTTGCTTGGCTGAAAAGGAGAGGAGGGTTTAGTTCCAATTTAAACTGCCGAAGATAGTGGGGGAGGAGCCTGAACATGGCGGCTGAGGAGAGCTCGAGGTAGTAGCTCTCCGCCAGGCTCCGCATCCTGACCTCCCTAAGGGCCCTCCTGATGGTGTAATTGTGGGGTGAGACTCACTGGCGTGCGGAAGGCAGAGTGAGCAGAGAACCGGGGACGTGAGAGGCTGCGAGGTGGAGACGGAGATCGATTTCCCCGGGGCTGCACGGGACGCCGAGCCGAGTTGCTGGGAGACTAGGTGACACGGCGGGACCACGTGGTCCACCGCGGAGGAGCACTGGGAGGAAAAGAAGCCGGCCGGCTTCCCGAGAAGAGAAGGAGGTGCTGGTCTACTCCTGACTTCATTCCCCGGCTTGCGGTCTGGTTTGAAATGGACCCATGAGACCCAACTTGCTCTCCATGAAAGGACCCCTAATAATACGGGGATTTAAAAGAGAAGAGTAAGAGACCCAGAGGAATCCCCCTAAAGACTGATTTACTGAGGAAAGATCTACACCAGAAGCCCTGAGCCGCCTCGCAGAAAAGGAAGAAAGAGGAGGGTGAGTGAGAGCGGCCGGGGCTGGCTGTGTGTTAACCGTTATACTGTATTGTATAGAGGAGTAAAGGGTGAAGGAGAGGAGGGGGATTCCCAAAGGTCATGAAGAAGTGTAGAAGAGAAGAGGATTAAGAGAATTTAGAAAAGGAAAAAGTAAAATGGACAAATAGTAAGGCAAGGCTGGGACACTAATATAGACACTTAAATTTACTTAGCCTGAGTATATAGAAGAGAATAAGACTTATAGAGGATATGAAAAATAAAGGAGCTAAAGGAAGTGGGCTCAAAGGGTCCCAAACTGGTACAATCAAAAAATACACTTCCCGGGGAAATGTTACCCCAGAAAGGTCCCAAGGTGGCAGCAAAAAAATGAAATGGAAACTAGCCTGGGAAATAGCCCTAGATCATCATTGGGCATGAATAGTAGCTGTAGTCAACAAATAGCAGGTATTATGGAGAAGAAAGAATCTGAAAGTGAACTACATGTACCGAATAAAAAAGATGACAGAAATGTTTAAAAGCTTGGAGAAAACAAAGCAAGAAATGGCAACGATTTGGAATGATTTGGGGCAGCTGCTATTGAGAGTGGAAGAAACGAAGGAGAAAGTTAAAAATCAGGCCCAAACCATAGCCGATTTAGAAAAGAAGATAACGAATATGAGGAAAGTCCCGAAAAAATTGCTTTATAGGATAGAGGTACAAGAGACTAGAGATAGGAGGAGTAATCTTAGGATACAAGGAATTCCAGAGACTGTAAAAGGGGAAACATTGCAAGAAGTAGTATGCAGAATTTTTAACTCCATAATTGACAGACCTGAACTAGACTTGATCAAACTGGACAGAGTTTTCAGAATAGGAAAGCTCCAACAGGGTATTGGGAAGGAAAGACCGAGAGATACAGTTGCCCAATTGCAAAAGTATGGTGATAAAGATGAGATTTGGAGGAAGATCAAAGGAAGAACAACGATTAAGTATGGAGAAATGGATATCCAGATTTTTGCAGACTTAACACCAGAGACCTTGTGGAGAAGGAGATCCCTGAAACCCCTGTTGGAGCAGATGAGAAAGCAGAATGTGCATTATAGATGGGTGACCCCAGCGTGCCTAATTGGATGGAGAAATTAAGTTACAGCTTATTTGAGATTTCCGGAGGACTTGGGAGACTTCTGTGATAGACTGGATTTGCAAAGAATGGAGATAGCTGGGTGGGAAGAAGAGGATGGAAAAATAGGAGCTATAAGAAAAGAGGACTGGCAACTGGTTAGAGGGGGGGAGGGGGGGGAGAGAGGAGAGAGAATTGATTTTCTTTTTTTTGTGTGTTTCTCTTCCTCCCCTTCCCCCCCTTCCGATACCCCCTCAAAATTTCCGTTCTAAGGGGTCAGTGGAAATTTACTGAGTCAATTTGATAGAGAAAGGGTAATTGGGGAGGTTGAAGGAAGGGAGAGCCGTTTATGGGCGGAGGTAAACCCCAAAGTTTCAAATCAAAGGTGGGAATAGGCCCACAAATGATTAGTAGGCATTTTACATGCCTAAAAGTGGGAAGGGAAAAAAACGGGAGTGGGATGGGTGGGGGGGGGCAGCTGATGGATGGGAGGAGGGGTGAGATGGGGAGCTGGAAGGGAGGTGGTGTGGGTGGGGTTTTAGGGACAACACTCTGCAGGATAGAAGGAGGTATAAAAGTAGAGGTACAAGAAGTATGGAAGATTTACGGTTTAAATCATATAATGTAAATGGGTTGAATTGTCCTGGGAAAAGATTTAAGCTTTTCAAAGAGTTGCAACATAGAGAATCTTCGGTGTTTTTTTTGCAGGAGACACATCTTGAGATTAAGTCAAATATTAAATTGAATACTAGAAATTACCCAACATGGTTTTATGCAGATTCCCCAATTAAGAGAGCTAAGGGAGTAGCAATAGGATTTGCAAAAAACATAAGGTTGGAGATAGAGGAGAGAGAAATGGATCCTGAGGGGAGATTTTTGTTTTTGAAAGGTAGATTGCAAGAGATGGAATGTACAATTGCGAATATATATTGCCCAAATAAGAGACCTGAGTCATATCTGAAAGGTGTTTTGAGAAAACCGATGGCCTTTAAAAAGGGAAGCTTGATAGTGGCAGGGGACTTGAATTTCTGTATGGATCCACAAATGGATACAACCTCTTCTGTGCAGCGAGAGGGAGGTAGGTCTCTGAGAACTTTAAAGAAGGTGATGCATGAGTGCCAACTGGTGGATATTTGGAGAATACATAGAAAAGAGAGAGACTATACCTTCTTCTCTAATGCACACGAGATGTACTCGAGATTGGATTATATATTGGTTGATTATCAACTTATAGAGATGGTGATTAAAGTTGAAATAGAGGCAATGTCTCTCTCAGACCATGCCCCTGTTACATTGAAATTAGGGTGGGGGAGGCGGTCGACAGGTGGTATAGGATGGAAGTTGAATGAGGCTCTTCTCCTGGATCAGGAGATTGATCAGAAGATTAGAGAAGAAATCAAAAGATTTTTTCAGGAGAATGAGACAGAGGAAGTGTCTGAGGCTACAGTACGGGAGTCCCATAAGGCCTACATAAGAGGCATATTGATCACGTCCAGGGCAAAAAAAAAAAAAAAGGGAAAGGAGAAACTTACTGGATTGTTAAAAGAAATATCTGACCTGGAGCAGATACATAAAAATAGAACAAAAGAAATAAGACAGAAGGTAATAAAAAAGAAAGAAGAACTAGAGATATTGATGGAGGAGAGGAGAAGAGTTTTTAATAGAGTGGCAAGTGAGAGGTATAGATGGGGAGATAGACCAGGAAAATATTTAATGAGAGCCTTGAGGAAAAAGAAAAACAGGAATTATATAGAAAAAATAAGAAACCCCAAGGGAGAAACGGTTTATTCTACTAAAGAGATAGTAGAAGGATGCAAGGTGTTTAAGGAATATTATGGTAAGCTGTATAATATTACTGCCCAGGATTCAGTAAATAAAAGTGGAAATGTGAGTAGACAAAAAAGAAGGGTATGTTTAAAAAACGCAGGACTACCGAAGTTAAGTGAAGATCAACTGAATTCCCTTGATTTAGAAATTACACAGGAGGGTATAAAAATAGCATTAAAAAGTAACATGACGGGTAAAAGCCCAGGCCCAGATGGTTATACTGTGAAGTACTATAAAAAATATAGTGAATTGTTAATACCTAAATTGAAGAAATATATGAACGCCCTGGGTGGGGAGATGGAGATGAGGCGGGAATCTTTACAGGTCCATGTGGTGCTTATTCAAAAGGAAGGGAAGAATGCTTCCCAGTGCTCTAGCTATAGACCAATCTCACTCTCACTTTTGAACATAGACACTAAGTTATATGCAAAGGTTCTAGCAAATAGGTTGAAAGATTTAATGCCAGAATGGATCCAGGGGGACCAGGTGGGATTTGTACCAGGGAGGGAGGGTAGAGACAATGGGTTGAGAACTTATCCAGAAAGCTAGGAAAGGGAAAACACCGGTGGTGGTGGTGCTTTCGATCGATGCTGAAAAGGCATTCAATAGAGTATATTGGAGCTTTATGATGGACACTCTGGAGACTCTAGGATTGGGAGTTAGAATGAGAGAGCGGATAGGAAAATTGTATAGAGAGCCCTCCTCGGTTATTGTGGTTAACGGAGAGAGGTCAGAACCTATTGGGATGTGAAATGGAACTAGACAGGGATGCCCACTGTCCCCACTGTTGTATGTATTATCATTGGAACCTTTACTGGCAACAAGTAGGAAAAATACCGACATAAAAGGAATACAGATAGGAGGAATTGAACATAAAGTGGCAGCCTTTGCGGATGACCTGTTGTTCTATGTGGGAAATCCTAGGATAACACTCTGAAATTTAATGAAGAGCTTAAAGGATTATGGGGATCAAATTTGAAAATCAACCCAACAAAAACTGAGATCTTAAATGTAAATCTTCCAAATAGTGAAAAAGAAAAGATACAAAAAGAATTCCCTTTTACATGGAAAAATAGAGAGATAAAATATCTAGGGGTTAAACTTACTGCTTCATATACGAACTTGTATAAATCAAATTATATCTCACTTGTAAATGAGATTAAGGGGGAATTACAGAAATTGGGAGGAGGTAACCCGTCTTGGATAGGGCGCATAAACCTGAAAAAAATGGTAATTGTACCCAAAATCCTGTATAAATTCCAGATGATCCCAATTAAACTTCCGGAGGTTTTTTTCAAGGTAATTAAAAAGATGTTAAGATATATATGGAAAAATAAAAAACCTAGAATATCTTATGATTTGTTGAGTAGAAATAAAGAGAAGGGAGGATTGGGAGTGCCAGATTTTAAGAGGTATTATAGAGCAGTAGTCCTAGCAAGAATTTATGACTGGACACACAATCCAGAGGGGAAAAGGTGGGTCAAGATTGAAAATGAATTAAGCAGAGTTAACTTGAGTAAAACCATATGGGTACCAGCACAATATAGAGGATTAAAAGATACCACGAGTGTTTATTCATTAAATGTTTTAAAGGTTTGGGATAAACTGCACAAGCTTATGAAATGGGATTTTAATTTGCAATTAATGTCACTAAGGAACACGGAGTATTTCCCTCCAGGTAGGGAGAAGAGCACAGGAAAATGGTTTAAAAAGGAGAATTTTCAACTGAGGGATATTATGGAAGGGCAGGAATTGAAAACGCTTAGGGACTTGAAAAAGGACAAAAGGGAACTTTTCATTAAGATAGACGAGTGAAAATATCACCAATTAAAACACTTTGTCGGGAATTTTCTGAAACCTTTGAGATTGAGAAAGGATTGGAATCACGTGGAGATGGGAAAAGGGGCACAGCAAAAGTTTATAAGATTCTCACTGAGTTAGACACACACACAAAGCCAATGTACATAGTAAAATGGGAAAGGGATTTGGGAATAGATATAGATGAAGACAAACAAAGGAAAATATATAGACTAACGCACGAGAATATAAGCATGAGAGAGGTAGAGGTAAATTATAAGTGTTTAACAAGATGGCACATTGCACCAAATGCTGAACACAAGATGTTTGGGGAGAATACACCAGAGTGTTGGCGGGGGTATGGAAAGATAGATACGTTCTATCACATATGGTGGGAGTGCCCAAAGATTCAAGGTTTTTGGGAGACAATGGTCCATTTAATTGGGATAATCTCTGGGACAAAGATAGGATTGGATCCAGAGTTGTGTCTATTACATAGTACAGAGTTATCAGTGAATAAATACAAGGATTCGGGTATATGGTACTATCTGAATGCGGCAAAGGGTCTGATACCTAAGTTTTGGCATAGCTCAGAAGTGCCGAGAAAAGAGGATTGGGTGTAAAGAGTGAACCAGATATGTAGGATGGAGAAACTGTATTATATGCAAGAAGACAAGATGGTGTTATAGTACAGGAGGTGGGGAAAATGGGAAGATTTTGTGTCCAAGGTGAAATATATGAAGTAGTAGAGTGGGATATGTGAAAGTATACCTTACTTAGGAAAAGATGTTATAGAGAAATGCAGAGTGGGTGGTTTTACTTGCGGCGGGGGGTTGGTTCTTCAGGGTGGGTGGGGGTGTTAGATAGGGGGGTGGGGGAGAAGTAATGGGAATAAAGATAGAAAGGGATATAATTAATGGTTTGGATATAACTGACGGTTTTGTATGTTATATGAGAGTAATGATGAAATATATATTTTAAATGGAAAATGAATAAATATTTAAAATAAAAAATAAACTGCCGAAGATGCGCAAACAGTCAATAAAATGAATACCTTGACAGTTTTGCACTTGATAGTATACTGTAAGTACTTTTGTGTCTCAAGCTGTTAACTAACCTACAATCGAGCACATGAGCAGCATGGTTCCATTTTTAGTTGATAATTATCTTGGGAGCCAATGACTTAGCCCAGACAGATATCAATCTGCTGGAGGCAGGAGGAAGCATTTGCTCAAGCTTCTCAAACCCCAGAATCTCAATACAAGACGTAGATGCTAATATTAGTGAACACCTGAACAAAGATTTCTGTTTCTAGAAAGAGGAGCAAACAAAGGCAATGTCTTGGTTACTACTGCGATCTTAGAGTTAATATTTACTTGTAGGTGGTACTTATTACTTGGCATGTACACACCTAACAAAGAAATGCGTACTGCTAGTATCACTTCAAAAGAATTTTACTTTTGGTACAAATTGTCCTTTATGCACAATCATTCCCTTCATCTCCCTTCCAGAGTGCAGGCTACCTAGTCCGATATTTAACACTGCTCCCATTCCAGTGATCTTCACTGTATAGCTCGTCCTCAGGAGTAGGCTGCCCATTTTGAAGAAAGTGTCCTTTCTAGGTCCTCTCCATCCATACTCAAGGCAGCCTCCAGTAGTCCTGAAGAGTATGGGATCAATAGGGTTGCAGTGTACGTGTGCAGGATGAAAAGGAACCATCAATGGCACTTTCTATACAAAATCTGTGCTGTTCCTCTGCTAGAATAGGAGCAGAGGCAAGTATTAGAATAGGTAAACCACACTCAGGAGAGTTGGGGGTATACCCAATAACAGGCTGCCCCACAAAATCTGCTCAAACATCATTGGTGAGCCAAAACAAAACAAGGAAGAAGCTGGTCACTAATAATGCTATTGCTAAATAGTGACATGGTATGCAGAGTCCAGTCAGGCAAAACCTGTAGGAAAGGGGCAATTGAAGAAAAATAAATGGCCATTTAGTAAGTTTGTTTGCTTAAATACATTTATTTAGCATTAGCAGTTTGTTAAGAGGAAGAAGGGGTAGGAACGCTTTAAAGGACAACTTGTATGAAAAGGTACAATTGTTTTTTTAGGCATTGTTGGCTCAACTAGGTATCCTGCCACTTATGTATCTGCTTTGAAAATAAAAAGCCAGAGACAGCAGCTAAGGTAGAACAATATTATGCAGTTCTTGAACAACCAATTTTGCCCCTATGAATTTTGAAAGAATTGCTTTAATCCCATTCAGTCTTCCAGCTGTGCACATATGAACATATAAAACACTGAGTTTTTTCCCGTATAAACTTTAACGAAACTTTGCCAATAACTCTCTGTAGATAAACTCTTACCAGATTAAAGGCTCCTATGCCCAGTTTAACACCTCCTTCAAACTGATGGTAAGTGTCACTGGAGTTTTTGTCTTGGGCCATTCCTGAAAGAACTTGATGGCATTCTCTTAAATTAAAAAAATAACATTTATTTCTTTGCAACTGAAAAACCCAAAATGCAAAGAACAGTCAACAATGCAAGAGAGAAAAATGTTATAAATAATGTAATGAAACATACTTGTAGATTTGGTAACTTGTCCTGATTTTGAGTCCACCTTTGATAAAATTGATCATGTTTTCATCCTGTGTTTTAAAAAATAAATAAATAATAAAAAAAAATTGCTATACCCGATATCATCACAGTATTTTAGTATGTCATAACATCATTCCTTTCAAGTGAAAACATCAGCTAAACCTATAGTTACTTGCTGGTCCAAAAGGGCTAAAGTAAAGATTGCAGGGACATTAAATAGAGATGCTCCTCAGAGCAACCAATCAGATTCTGACAATTTTTTGAAGCTAGGTTTAGAAAATAGCATATCACTGGTTGTCACCAGTGAAATTTACATTTGTCATAACAGTTACACGAAAAACGCATGTCCAAGAAATTCAACATTCCTTGCAGATTTGATTCAAAGGAAAGTAATAATTTAGATGGAAAAATAGATTAGTTAGCCAAGGTGCCAAACATATACTTCCTTTAAACATAAGGCCTTCTTAGACATCCTTTGAGGACAATGCCAACACTTAATTAAGGAAAGCCATTTATAAAAGGCCTTATTGATAATTTCCCAGACTTCCTAAAGCCTCCCATTTGTTCCTGACAAACAAAAAATGCATTTATAAAATGGCAATTTGTTCCCACATAAATATTCATCTCTTCCTCTGAAAGTAAAGAGGAAATAATTACTATCAGATAAGCTAGCCCTATACATTACAGATAAAAGCAAAATTCCACTGCAAAACAAGTTTTTTTCTAAAAGTGGTTTACTCAAATATGTACACTGATCGACTGAGCAAATTCTTATAGCTATGGAGCTGGGAGTGAAAGAACAGGAGTTCATCTGGCAATGGGATGTTTGTAATGTCCAAACATATAGCAATCATCCAGCCCTGCTGCCGGAAACCTGTCAAACTTTATGAGAGGCTGACAGTTGCTGTGGCTGGATGGGGCTGGGTAGTGCACTCAGCAGTACTTCAGTTTAAAGCAGTATGAACTAAGGGATAAATGCCTGGAGTGCAGACTATTTGGAACTGGGCAGTCCAGTTTTTATTTACAGATTTGTTTAAAATTTTATGTAGACATGGAGCCATGGCCACATAAGGTCACTGTATAATTTTCCTAACCTTTATGTGCCCAGAAGTTTAAAAACCAGATCATTAAAGCTGACCTCCAGCTTTTACTGAAGTTTAAATAGTTCATACTATTACCATCACTACTAGATGAGCCCACTGTGTACGCAATATGAACTGAAGCATCGGCTACTTACAGTACACTGTGCTGTGTTCCAGCACCTGGATGAGACCTTCCCGTCTCGCTCCCAGAATCAAAATAGAGTTGGGTTGAGCACTGCTCAGCCATTCACTGCAAGATTATATTCTAGCAATGAATACAAAGCCTCCTCTGAGTGGCTGAGCAGCACTCAGTCCAATTCAGATTTGTTCCAGGAATGGAAGAGGAAGTTTCTCTCCTGCTTCTGGAACATTCTATTTAGCTGAGGCTACATACAGTTTGTACATACAGTTTATAAAAATGTACACAGCGGGCTCATCTAGTAGTGAAGGTAATAGTTCATTTGGACCAGTTTTGCCCAAACAAACTTTTTAAACTTCGCTAAAAGCTGGAGATCAGCTTTACGTTTATACATACATAAGGATTCCTAGAGCAGATGACAAAGGAGATATAAGAAAACACACTGCTGCTAAGGGAGTTTTACTAACATCTAGCTAGAAATATCTTCGTATAAAGAATCCATACCAGCAGAGCACAGATGTTTACCATCTTGTTACACAAAGAAAAAATATGTATTCTAGCATTCAAAAGTACAGTCATTACAATTCACAAAACAGGCATAAATGGTAAATGTACACTAGAGTCCATTTATGTTTAATATAATGCAAGTGGATTAGAGTTACAGTGGGGCAAAAAAGTATTTAGTCAGCCACCAATTGTGCAAGTTCTCCCACTTAAAAAGATGGAGAGGCCTGTAATTGGCATCATAGGTAGACCTCAACTATGAGAGACAAAATGAGAAAAAAAATCCAGACAATCACATTGGCTGATTTGGAAAGAATTTATTTGCAAATTATGGTGGAAAATAAGTATTTGGTCAATATCAAAAATTCATCTCAATACTTTGTTATATATCCTTTGTTGGCAATGACAGAGGTCAAACGTTTCCTGTAAGTCTTCACAAGGTTGGCACACGCTGTTGCTGGTATGTTGGCCCATTCCTCCATGCAGATCTCCTCTAGAGCAGTGATGTTTTGGGGCTGTCGCTGGGCAACATGAACTTTCAACTCCCTCCAAAGGTTTTCAATGGGGTTGAGATCTGGAGACTGGCTAGGACACTCCAGGACCTTGAAATGCTTCTTACGAAGCCACTCCTTCGTTGCCCGGGCGGTATGTTTGGGATCATTGTTATGTTGGAAGACCCAGCCACATTTCACCTTCAATTCCCTTGCTGATGGAAGGAGATTTGCACTCAAAATCTCACAATACATGGCCCCATTCATTCTGTCCTGTACATGGATCAGTCGTCCTGGTCCCTTTGCAGAGAAACAGCCCCAAAGCATAATGTTGCAACCCCCATGCTTCACAGTAGGTATGGTGTTCTTTGGATGCAACTCAGCATTCTCTCTCCTCCAAAAACGATGAGTTGTGTTTCTACCAAACAGTTCTATTTTGGTTTCATCTGACCATATGACATTCTCCCAATCCTCTTCTGGATCATCCATATACTCTCTAGCAAACTTCAGACGGGCCCGTACATGTACTGGCTTAAGCAGGGGGACACGTCTGGCACTGCAGGATCTGAGTCCCTGGCGGCGTAGTGTTTTACTGATGGTAAAGCCTTTGTTACGTTGGTCCCAGCTCTCTGCAGGTCATTCACTAGGTTCCCCCGTGTGGTCCTGGGATTTTTGCTCACCGTTCTTGTGATCATTTTGACCCCACGGGGCGAGATCTTGCGTGGAGCCCCAGATCGAGGGAGATTATCAGTGGTCTTGTATATCTTCCATTTTCTAATTATTGCTCCCACAGTTGATTTGTTCACCCCAAGCTGCTTGCCTATTGCAGATTCAGTCTTCCCAGCCTGGTGCAGGTCTACAAATTTGTTTCTGGTGTCCTTCGACAGCTCTTTGGTCTTCACCATAGTGGAGTTTGGAGTGTGACTGTTTGAGGTTGTGGACAGGTATCTTTTATACTGATAACAAGTTTAAACAGCTGCCATTGATACAGGTAATGAGTGCAGGACAGAGTAGCCAATTATAGAAGAAGGTACAGGTCTGTGAGAGCCAGAAATCTTGCTTGTTTTTAGGTGACCAAATACTTATTTTCCACCATAATTTGCAAATAAATTATTTTCAAATCAGCCAATGTGATTGTCTAGATTTTTTTTCTCATTTTGTCTCTCATAGTTGAGGTCTACCTATGATGCCAATTACAGGCCTCTTTCATCTTTTTAAGTGGGAGGACTTGCACAATTGGTGGCTGACTAAATACTTTTTTGCCCCACTGTACATATCTTAAACCACAGATAATCTGTGATGAAACTCCAGGATAGCTGCTACACTTAAGCATAAAAAAATCGATAAAACATTTGCCATGTCCTCATGAACCATGTGTTTTTCTCAATTTATTCTTTATTAAGCACAGAGACTCCTGTAGGTATATGTCTGGAATGGAAGAGCAATATTTGAAATGATTTCTTTTTAATTCTGTATGAAACACTCAGTGAACATCAGGATTTATCAAGCATGCTGAGACACAATTAAGCTGTACTGTAATGCTTTTAGTGTATAAGGGAGATTATGTTTCCAAATGTTTGACAGATGCTCAGCCACATATCTCTTATCGTGTGCCTAGTCAAGAATACACTATGGCCATTCAGAGGACATTGTGGCATGCCAATTACCTGCACAAATGTCAAGGCTGCCTTCTGAAGGAGGCATTCTGCATAGCAGATCTCAGCATGCATTTCCTCTGAAAAACAAATTGATTGACAGAGTCAGAAAATTGGAAGGATTGAAGCTCTGACATCTGCTATATTATTACACAGTTGTTCTAAACACTTTTGGTGCTGCGCGACAGCCCAAGGTTCATGTAATGGCTAGCAACTTCAAGATATCCCTATAATCAAAAGAAAGCTAAAAGTAAGTTCACGTTCAGCAAGATTTTCCCAAAATTACCCCAATGCAATTCCATATCCTGTGAATAATTCATACCAGTGTTCTCCTTTTTCCTCCCTCCCTTCTGTTCCTGTATTATTCTTCATTCCTTGCTAAAAAAAAAAAACAAAAAAAAAAAAACAGAGGACTCAACGAGTATGGTAGAAATATAGGGGGGTGCCCAGCGGGCAAAAGATTTGCCAGTGTCAAATCTCCGGAAGGTACCAACCTATAACCCAGGGTCTATGAATATGAAACCAGTGCCCTGTACGGTACAATTAAGATAAAGCTTTTAGATTTAGCTTCACTTTAATTTGTAAATGGTGCCTCAACAGAAGACACAGTTTTTTTATTCAACAACTAAATCAACCTTGGTGGACAAAATAACAGCACACGCACAAAACAGAGCAGTGTTTGAGTCCCTCCTACACTGGTTTATGAAAACATAAATTACTTTAGATTTACCAATTTTATCCACATTTTTAAAACAGTTTTTACAATTTATAGTGTTGATTCTCAAAATCCCAATATCTTAGACATCTTTTACCAACCCACCCAATCAGATATGCTAGTACGGCTTAACAAAGTCCAATGTCTTCTTGTTACATTTGCCAGATCCCCAATAAATATGCTTCTGGTCACACCAGACAGTGATACAGTTCTCCTTTACATATCAAGCCAACCACTGTAAACCTAGTTGCTCCTTATATGGAAGTACTTTGGTTGGATTAGTAAAGCTTTATTAGATTATTATCATATAGGATTTATATATCAACAGTTTGCTCAGCACTTTACAATATAAAGGGAGACAATACAGCAATGATACAGTTCAATACAAGAGGGATAGGAGGACCCATCTCCTTGGAGCTTACAATCGAAGAAGAAGGGACTGGTAGTACAAAAGGTAATAACTGTGGAGGATGAACTGATAGGAGAAATAGAAGATTTGGTTATTAGCTGAAGGCAGGATTGGCTTCCCTGAAGAGATAGGTTTTCAGAGATTGCCTAAAAGTGGCCAGAGTAGGCAATAGTTGGATAGATTGGGGTAGAGAGTTCAAGAGAATGGGAGAGGCTCTGGAGAAGTCCTGGAGACAAGAAAAGGGAGCTAGAGAGCAGGAGGTCATGGGAGGAGCAGAGAGGACAGTTTTGGTGATACTTGGAGACAAGATTGGTGATGTAATGTGGGGCAGAGTTATACATTACTTTATATGTTATTGTTTTGAATTTAATCGTAGGACAATGGGAAGGCAGTGGAGGGATTGGCAGAGATGATTGGTAGATATGGAATGGTTGGTAAGGTGGATGAGTCTGGCAGCAGCATTCATGAAAGACTGAAGTGGGGCTAGCCTGTGATTAGGTAGGCCAATGAGGAGGGAGTTACAATAGTCAAGGCGAGTGATAACAACGGAGTGAATAAGTTGCTTAGTGGTTTCAGTGGTTACAAATCCTGGAGATGTTGCAGAGGTGAAGTCTACAAGATTTGGACAGTGACTGGATTTGGGACTGAAAGGACAGATGGGGGTCCATGATTACACCTAGTACCCTGGGCATAAGGGGGAAGGGGGGGGGTGATGTTTGTATTATTGATCTTGATGGAGAAGTCAGGGGAGGGGGCATGGGCTGGAAGGAATAGTATGAGCTCCGTTTTAGCAAGATTTATTTTGAGGCAGTGGAGTGACATCCATGCCGATATGTCACTTAGTAGGTTAGTAATGCATGAGGAGACTGAAGGGGTGAGGTGAGGAGCAGAAAGATAGATTTTTTGTCAGCAGCATAGAGATGGTAATTGAAGCCATGGAAGTTTATGACCAAGGGAAGAGGTGTAGATGGAGAAGAGAAGGAGTCCAAGAACAGAACCTTGAGGGACCCCTACAGAAAGAGGAAGTGGAGAGGAGAAGACAGAGTTATAGGTAACACTAAAGGAGCACTGCGATAGGTACGAGGAGAACCAGAAGAGAATAGGGTCTCGGAGGCCAGGACAGTGGAGCTTTTTGAGGAGGAGGGGATGGTCAGCAGTATCAAAAGCCACAGAGAGGTCAAGTTGTAAGAGTACAGAGTAGTAGCCATTGGTTTTATCAGTTAGTAAATCATTAGTGAGTTTTAGTAGGGCAGTTTCAGTGGAGTGTAGCAAGTGAAAGTCAGACTGTAAAGGGTCAAAAAGAGTTGTTGTCAGTGAGGTAGGAGCTCAGGCGATTATAGACTAAGAATTCTAAGAGCTTAGAGGTAAACGGGAGCAGGGAGATTGGTCTTAAGTTGTTCAGGTTGGTGGGGTCCAGTGAGGGATTTTTAAGTATAGGAGTGATCTGTGCAAAGGATAGAAGAAGATGGTGACCATAATAGTTGTGAGGGAACAGGATCCAGGGAGCAGGTGGTGAGATGGGCTTCTAAGAAAACTTTAGTAGGAGCAAGGTCAAAAGAGGAAAGTATTGAGGAAGGTTTAGACTAAGGTATGCTAAGTGGGAGAGAGGTCTGTGTAGTGGAGCTGCCCCTATGAATAGCATCAAACCTGTTTTTGAAATTATTGGCAATCCTGTAAGTAGTGAGTTACTGGGTGGAAGTGGAGGTGCAGAAAGTAGAGAGTTAAATGTAGAGAAGAGATGATGAGGACTAGATGAAAAAGTATTCATAAGAGTGACAAAGTAGGCTTGTTTGGCAGCATGGAGGGAGGAATTGTATTTTAAGAAAGCAGATTTATATAGGGTAAATGCTGGCTGGGATTTGGTTTTACACCACAGTTGCTCCAGTGCACGACTATATCTCTCAAGTCTCTTTTTTTGGTGTCGTCAGTCTGCCAAGGTTGTAATGGTCAGGGCCTGATACTTTGTGTAGTTAGAGGAGAAAGTGAGTCTAGTGTGGATGAAAGTGAACTGTTGTAGACAGAAGTGGCCAGGTCAGAGCAGGACGGGGAGAGATTCTGTCATAGAGGTGGTCAGTTGCAGAGTAGAATAGAATAGAGAAGGGTTAAAGTTGCAAAGGTTTCTGAAGGCAATTGTTTGCTGCTTGGAAGGATAGGTGTTTGAAGACTTGCACACTGTGAAGGTGATGAGATTGTTATCAGAGAGGAAATGAGGTGTTTGTGAAATTGTAGGGAGTGCAAAGATGGGAGAAAACAAGGTCTAATGTATTCCCATCAGAGTGAGTGGAGGACTGTGTCCATTGTATTAAGGCAAAATAAGAGGTTACCAATAAATAAATAATTTGCGCTAGTAAATGTGTATAAATATATATAAAGAAATCATCAAATCATAAGTCCAGAAAAAAATATATATATGCCAATACCACAAAAAAATAAAAAAACTTTTAAGTGCAAAAAACTTTTGTGCAAAAAAAGTGTCTAAATATGAAAAATTTCACCAAAAAACCTTGATAATATAATGGCAGATCATCCATAAATATATCTTCAGAAACGGAAACTCTGCAACACACCGATCCTCATCGATCGAAATAACAGGATGAAAAACTTTGTAGTTAATCGAAAATCCACTTCTCCAATGGATAAAGGACCACCTTCAAACGTATCCATGGGGGGAAATGCCAAGCACTCGAGAGAAACAGAAAGACTTCATGGTGCAATATTATAAAAACCAATTCCTTTATTAGGTACTCATTGCACTTACTCAAGAGGTGTCCCAGCCGACAACAGCATAACAGCAATCACATAAACGAGCCTGGCTACTCAGCACATGCGCAGTAGCTGGCAGCCAAAAACGTAATGACGTCACATCAATCAAGCTCCACCCTACGCGTTTCGTCATCGACGTCCTCACGGAGCGGATAGATGTGAGACGTCTCAACCTCCTTAAATATTCACTCACAGGAAACAAACAGCTGACATCAATGGGGAATCAAGCAAAGCAAGCCGCCCCACAGATGACAGGAGTCCACAAAGGATATACAATGTATCCAATATATTTGCCATCACAAGCAAAAAAAACTTTAAAACAAGAGAACAAAAATAGAATAAAAAGAAATTTAAATAAAACACTAATGATAAATAAAATAAAATAAGTAAATACATTAACGGGCCAGCACCCTCTAAGACTGTGTTTCAAAAAGGGAACTTAAAGGGCCAGTAACACTTTCAACACAAATAAAGGGGAACTCTAGTAATAATACAAAAATAATGCAAAAATTGTACAAAAAACATACAATCTCCCATATATCATCTTTAAACAGTTGCCTATATAAAAATATACTTAAAATAACATAAAAATTAAAAATTTGTGAGAAAACAATTCAAATCTATATCGACATTTAACCCAAATGGTTGCAAGGAATTTAGTTCATAAATCCAAAACGTCTTTTTGGAAATCTCATTAACCAAATCCGAGCCCCTCCAATGGGGTTTTACCATCTCGATCCCATAAAAGGTAAGTAAGCTCGGATCACAATTATGTACCAATTTGAAATGTTTGGATACACTATGTTTATCAAATCCTTTTACTATGTTTCTTATATATTCGCCTATTCTTGTTTTTAAACATCTCCCAGTTCTCCCAATATATCTCAAATGACATGGACATTCTAAAACATAAATCACATGTGTAGAATTGCATGTAATCAGGGATTTAATATCATATTCTTTTTTGGAAAATGAAGAGCAGAATGACTTTCTTTTTTTATTATTACCAACTTTTACAGTCCTACAAACTTTACACTTCCTACAAGGAAAAAAACCATTTAAATTTGGAAACAGATCGAACTTTTTTGGGGGTTCGATGACATTGCGAGCCAGTTTCATCCTAAGAGACTTATTTTTCTTATAAATGAATTTAGGAGTTTTAGATAAGAATTTATTTAGTATATCATCTTTTAACAAAATGGGCCAATATTTTTTAAAAATTCGTTCAATATTTTTGTATTGCATATTATAGTTAGTAATAAAGGGTACATTATTTTCAAATCCCAAATGAGCCTTTTTATTTCCAAGAAACGTCTCCCTATCTTTAATACTAATCGAATTTCTCTCTTTAATCAAAAAGGTCTTATCATACCCTTTCTCTATAAATCTTTCAATTAACACCTCAGATTGGTCGAAAAAATCTTTGTTAGCGCTACAATTTCTTTTTAATCTGGTAAACTGACTTTTTGGAGTGCTATATAACCAATTTGGATGATGTCCACTAGAAATAGGTATATAGCTGTTTTTGTCCACTTCCTTGAAGTAAGTTTTGGTACAAATTTGGCCATTATCTTTATATAGGACCAGATCCAAAAAATTAATTTGCTCAAAATCACTCATAACAGTGAATCTCAATCCATAGCGGTTCATATTAATATATTCCATAAAGGAATCGAGCTTTTCTCTGGATCCATCCCATACCATTATAATGTCATCAATATACCTCTTGTATAGCGCCATCTCTGGCCATTTATTGAAAATACTTTCTTCCTCCCATTTATCCATTACCAGATTTGCCACACTGGGAGCATACTTAGCTCCCATGGCAACACCCTTACATTGCTGAAAAAAAGTGTTGTTGTACCAAAAGAAATTGTTATTCATCGCAAATTCAAGTAATTCAACAACAAATTTCCTCTGCGATCTTTTCAGGAGTGATTTATGTTTAAGGGCCCATTTTACTGCATTAATTCCATCATTTTGATCGATGTTAGTATATAAAGATTCTACATCTATAGTAACCAACATACAATTATCAACATTATGTAATTCTTTAAGGATGTTAATAAGATGTCCACCATCTCTCAGAAAAGCCCCATTTGTCATAACAATGTTTTTCAGAAAAGTATCAACATATTCACCAACTCTTGCAAATAAAGAATTTATCCCACTCACAATGGGTCTCCCCGGTGGGTTCTCCTTATTTTTGTGTATTTTTGGTAAATAGTATATAGTAGGTATTTTCGGATGTTTAATCAATAAATATTTTGCTTCTTTTTCAGTTAATACCCCCAACTCTTTTCCTTTGTTAATAATACACTTAAGTAGTATAACAATTTCTTTTGGTACAACAACACTTTTTTTCAGCAATGTAAGGGTGTTGCCATGGGAGCTAAGTATGCTCCCAGTGTGGCAAATCTGGTAATGGATAAATGGGAGGAAGAAAGTATTTTCAATAAATGGCCAGAGATGGCGCTATACAAGAGGTATATTGATGACATTATAATGGTATGGGATGGATCCAGAGAAAAGCTCGATTCCTTTATGGAATATATTAATATGAACCGCTATGGATTGAGATTCACTGTTATGAGTGATTTTGAGCAAATTAATTTTTTGGATCTGGTCCCATATAAAGATAATGGCCAAATTTGTACCAAAACTTACTTCAAGGAAGTGGACAAAAACAGCTATATACCTATTTCTAGTGGACATCATCCAAATTGGTTATATAGCACTCCAAAAAGTCAGTTTACCAGATTAAAAAGAAATTGTAGCGCTAACAAAGATTTTTTCGACCAATCTGAGGTGTTAATTGAAAGATTTATAGAGAAAGGGTATGATAAGACCTTTTTGATTAAAGAGAGAAATTCGATTAGTATTAAAGATAGGGAGACGTTTCTTGGAAATAAAAAGGCTCATTTGGGATTTGAAAATAATGTACCCTTTATTACTAACTATAATATGCAATACAAAAATATTGAACGAATTTTTAAAAAATATTGGCCCATTTTGTTAAAAGATGATATACTAAATAAATTCTTATCTAAAACTCCTAAATTTATTTATAAGAAAAATAAGTCTCTTAGGATGAAACTGGCTCGCAATGTCATCGAACCCCCAAAAAAGTTCGATCTGTTTCCAAATTTAAATGGTTTTTTTCCTTGTAGGAAGTGTAAAGTTTGTAGGACTGTAAAAGTTGGTAATAATAAAAAAAGAAAGTCATTCTGCTCTTCATTTTCCAAAAAAGAATATGATATTAAATCCCTGATTACATGCAATTCTACACATGTGATTTATGTTTTAGAATGTCCATGTCATTTGAGATATATTGGGAGAACTGGGAGATGTTTAAAAACAAGAATAGGCGAACATATAAGAAACATAGTAAAAGGATTTGATAAACATAGTGTATCCAAACATTTCAAATTGGTACATAATTGTGATCCGAGCTTACTTACCTTTTATGGGATCGAGATGGTAAAACCCCATTGGAGGGGCTCGGATTTGGTTAATGAGATTTCCAAAAAAGAGACTTTTTGGATTTATGAACTAAATTCCTTGCAACCATTTGGGTTAAATGTCGATATAGATTTGAATTGTTTTCTCACAAATTTTTAATTTTTATGTTATTTTAAGTATATTTTTATATAGGCAACTGTTTAAAGATGATATATGGGAGATTGTATGTTTTTTGTACAATTTTTGCATTATTTTTGTATTATTACTAGAGTTCCCCTTTATTTGTGTTGAAAGTGTTACTGGCCCTTTAAGTTCCCTTTTTGAAACACAGTCTTAGAGGGTGCTGGCCCGTTAATGTATTTACTTATTTTATTTTATTTATCATTAGTGTTTTATTTAAATTTCTTTTTATTCTATTTTTGTTCTCTTGTTTTAAAGTTTTTTTTGCTTGTGATGGCAAATATATTGGATACATTGTATATCCTTTGTGGACTCCTGTCATCTGTGGGGCGGCTTGCTTTGCTTGATTCCCCATTGATGTCAGCTGTTTGTTTCCTGTGAGTGAATATTTAAGGAGGTTGAGACGTCTCACATCTATCCGCTCCGTGAGGACGTCGATGACGAAACGCGTAGGGTGGAGCTTGATTGATGTGACGTCATTACGTTTTTGGCTGCCAGCTACTGCGCATGTGCTGAGTAGCCAGGCTCGTTTATGTGATTGCTGTTATGCTGTTGTCGGCTGGGACACCTCTTGAGTAAGTGCAATGAGTACCTAATAAAGGAATTGGTTTTTATAATATTGCACCATGAAGTCTTTCTGTTTCTCTCGAGTGCTTAGCATTTCCCCCCATGGATACGTTTGAAGGTGGTCCTTTATCCATTGGAGAAGTGGATTTTCGATTAAATACAAAGTTTTTCATCCTGTTATTTCGATCGATGAGGATCGGTGTGTTGCAGAGTTTCCGTTTCTGAAGATATATTTATGGATGATCTGCCATTATATTATCAAGGTTTTTTGGTGAAATTTTTCATATTTAGACACTTTTTTTGCACAAAAGTTTTTTGCACTTAAAAGTTTTTTTATTTTTTTGTGGTATTGGCATATATATATTTTTTTCTGGACTTATGATTTGATGATTTCTTTATATATATTTATACACATTTACTAGCGCAAATTATTTATTTATTGGTACACTTTATATATGGTGATTTTTTGCAGCTGGTACACTATTAGTAAGTTATATAATTTTGACCATAGGCGCTATTATTAATTTTTCTTAAAATAAGAGGTTAGGTTGAAGAGTTGGGATGTAGCTGGGTTGTTCACATTAATGGGGATGTTAAAATTCCCAAGAATGTTAGTGGGTATTTCAGAGAAGAGAAAGTAGGGTAGCCAGGCAGAGAAGTCATCAAGAAAATGCGACACCAATCCAGGACGATAGATCACTGCAATCCTCACAGAAATGGGAGAAAACATCTGAATGCAGGATTGGCTTCCCTGAAGAAATAGGCTTTCAAAGATTGCCTAAAAGTGGTCAGAATCTCCAAAGAAGAAAAGGATAGAGAAGGAGGGGTAGGGAGGACTTAACAGGTGCTCAGTGGGGATAGAAGCAAACCAACTCCACCTCCTTTCCGACCACTGGGTCTGGGTGAGTGAGTCCAGTGGAGAACTCCATAGGAAAGTGCTGCAAGAGAAGAAGAATCTGATGCTTGAAGCCAGGTTTCTGTAATTGCTAGTAGGTTAAGGGAGTGGGAGACAAAGGTCATGGACAGAGGTAAGCTTATTACAGACAGAGAGGGCATTCCAGAGTGCACATGAAAAAGAGGGTGGTTTTTAGGAGCATGGGGACTGAGATTAAATGTAGTGGATTGCAGATATTTCTTGGGGAAGGAGGGTGCTGGGGGGGGGGGGGCGGGAAAGGGGAGATACTGGAGGACCAGGGTTCAGGAAGATATCCCCAGAAGTTAGGAGGAGGATGAGGTAAGTAAGGAGGGAGCGGGATGTATATGAGTGCACATGCCTTCCTGTCCTAATTTTTAGGTCAGCAGGTGAGTTAAGTATCAGCAGGAGGTGATGAGAGCAGTAGTAGAGAGATGGCAGAGGTGAGGGCGATATGTATAAGCTTTGGGGTGGAGCAGAGGGGTAAAGAAATTAGATTTTGAGAACAGAGGATAATAATATGAAAAGGAGGAGTAGAGGGGGCATAATAAAAAGGTAGATGGAGTGGGAATCAGACTTGTAGGAGATGTCTCCCAGGGTGTTTTGCTTGCAGTCCATCCAGCGTGCAGTAGAGCTGCAGCATGCTGCTTTAGTTAAACTACTGTTTTCAACTGCTGTTTCGCACTCTAGCAGAAAATGCACTCACGCAGGACAATGCCCTGTCTGTGATCTCCCCCATAATATGGGTTTATGGCATGATAAGTATGGTAATTCAGACTGGTTATTCCTTTTTCAGACCTTTTTTATCTACCACTTCCTCTTTTTTAATAATTTTTTTCTACTGTTAATGTACAGAACCAATGAAGGGTGAATGGCAAAGAAATGGAGAGGAACAGGATTCACTGATCCCCATCTGGAATAAGAACTCATAGGGAAAAAAGGCATCATCACAGGGCCGCAATGGGTGAAAATACCACATTTTTAACATTTTAAAATAAGAAAAAGTAGAGGAGAGATACACAATGAAAAATATTAAAACGGAAGTACATATTTCCACAACACAGACACATACAGTAGGGTCATGCACTTGATGTACATCCTCCCATTTACATTAAATGAATACCGTAATTTATGCAGCATTTATTTAGCTCAGGACTAAAACTCACATGTTTGCCTGGGATTTCGAAGTGTTAATTAAGTTTTGGTGATTACAGAACTAGTACCTCAAGCCCATATGTATAATGGAAAAACTAGTGTGACTGTACCCACACATGCTGTGGAATTCATTTGGCTATACAGGCATGATTCATTCCCCTTCCTCAGTATATAAATTACTTTACACTTTAATTTTGATTTTTGTTTTTAATCTTCCACCATTTCATCATTACCTTCAGAAAGTTGCTCTCCGGTTTGTTTGGACACTAAATTAGATAAAGATTCTACCACAGAATTTCTTTTTCTGAATCTACAGAGAAAAATACAAATATGTTAGAATTGTGAATACCAAACCAAGACTGTGATCATTTAAAATGCAACGTGTACTAATTGGTGTAAAGTATAGCAGCATTTTATAACTAGCCTACAGTCCTCTGATCAATTGACAATGTGCGTGTTACATATACAATATTTTGCCAAAAGTATTTGGACGCCTTCCTTTACATGCAAATGAACTTTAATGGCATCCCAATTTTTGCCCATAGGGTTCAATTTGAGTTGGCCCACACTTTGCAGCTATACCAGCTTTAACTGTCCTGGGAAGGCTTGCCCACAAGATTTAGGAGTGTGTCTATGGGAATGTTTGACCATTCTTCCAGAAGCGCATTTATGAGATCAGGCATGGATGTCGGACGAGAAGGCCTGGCTCGCAATCTCAGCTCTAATTCACCCCTGTTCTGTCAGGTTGAGGTCAGCACTCTGTGCAAGCCAGTCAAGTTCTTCCACTCCAAACTCACTCATCCATGGACCTTGCTTTGTGCACTGGTCCGCAATCACGAACAGGAAGATGCCATTCACAAAGTTGGGAGCATGAAATTGTCCAAAATGTCTTTGGTATGCTGACGCCTTAAGAGCTTCCTTCACTGGAACTAAGGCACCAAACCCAACCCCTGAAAAACCACCCCACACTATAATCTCCCCTCCAAACTTTATATGGCACAATGCAGTCTGGCAAGTACTGTTCTCCTGGCAACTGCCAGAAATCTCCATCAGATTGCCAGACAGAATAGCGTGATTCGTGACTCCAGAGAACATGTCTCCACTGCTCTAGATTTTAGTGGTGGCGTGCTTTACACCACTGCATCCAAACTGGATGCAGTGGTTCGGCTATGGAGTCCCATTCCATGAAGCGCTATATGCACTCTTATGCTAATCTAAAGGCCATATGAACTTTTGAGTTCTTTAGCTATTGACTGTGCAGACAGATGGTGACTTCTACACACTGTGTGCTTCTGCATGCACTGACCCCACTCTGTCATTTTATGTAGTCTACCACTTCGTGGCTGAGTTGCTGTTCCCAGCTGCTTTCACTTTGTTATAATACCACTAACAGTTGACTGTGGAATATTCAGCAGCAGCAAAATTTCACGGATGGACTTTTGCACAGGTGGCAACCTATAATGCTACCACGCTTGAATTCACAAATGTTTGTAGAACCAGTCTGCATGTCTAGGTGCTTGATTTTATACACTTGTGGCCATGGAGGTGATTGGAACACCTGAAACTAATGATTTGGAGGGTTGTCCCAAAACACTTGGCAAAATAGTGTATATATACATACATACATACACATACATATATATACATATACATACATACATACATACATACACACACATATATATACATATACATACATACACACACACACAGTTGTGTTCAAATTAATAGTGTGTTGAAAAAAGTGAATAAAGCTCAAAATCCTTCTAGTAGCTTTTATTCGCATACAAACAAATGCATTGGGAACACTACATATTCTATTCCCAATCAAAACATGAAGAAAAATATATCAAATTTGTGTTGTTCCTCTAAAAAAAAAATTAAAGAAAAGTGAATATTAGACTGTTCAAAAAAATAGCAGTGTTTGTATTCTTCTTTACAAACTCAAACATTCACTATATAAACTGAAAAATGTTTGAAGATTTTGCTTTCCTTTGAATCACTTAATTAATATTTAGTTGTATAAGCACTGTTTCTGAGAACTGCTGTACATCTGTGTTGCATGGAGTCAACCAACTTCTGGCACCTGTGAACAGGTATTCCAGCCCAGGATGATTGGACTACATTCCACAGTTCTTCTCTATTTCTTGGTTTTGCCTCAGAAACTGCATTTTTGATGTCACCCCACAAGTTTTCTATTGGATTAAAATCCGGGGATTGGGCTGGCCACTCCATAACGTCAATCTTGTTGGTCTGGAACCAAGATGTTGCATGTTTACTGGTGTATTTGGGGTCGTTGTCTTGTTGGAACACCCATTTCAAGGGCATTTCCTCTTCAGCATAAGGCAGCATGACCTCTTCAAGTATTCTGATGTATTCAAACTGATCCATGATCCCTGGTATGTGATAAATAGGCCCAACACCGTAGTATGAGAAACATTTTAAAGCATTTGCGATCATTTTAGCTGAGCAGCCTATCATTTTCTGCACTTCTTTATATGCTTTCCCCTCTCCAATCAACTTTCTAATCAAGGTACGCTGTTCTTCTGAACAATGTCTGAAACGACCCATTTTAGTCAGAATTTCAGAAAGAATTGCACTGTAACCAGCATGTACAACATTTGCTGCCTTCCTTCCTTAAATAAGGGCCATAATTGACACCTGTTTTTCAAAGAATGAATGACCTCACTAATAGAACTCCACACTGCTATTATTTTGAACATGCCCCTTTCAGTTAGTGATTCAATTACACAGAATCAGCAGCATGCATGTCATGACTGTTGGGTCTATTGGATTTCTATTACTCTACTTCACCTGCTAGTAAATTATTTGCCATGTAGAAATATCATTTCTACCAAAAACAGTGATTGATCAGGTTAGTGATGTCTGACTGCTATTATTTTGAACACAACTGTAGATTGTACACATATACATACACACACACACACACCATAGTTTGTAGACGTTATAAAACTTTCACGTAAACCAAATTAATATACATGTATTGGGATTTTTTTTTTTTACCAAAGACATGTAGCAGAATACATTTTGGACTAAAGTTATGACTAACTTTGAGTTTATTGGATATTTTTTATAACCAAAAGTGAAAAATATTGGGGGTTTTTTCCAAAATGTTTGGTCTTTTTTTGTTTATAGCGCAAAAAGTAAAAGCCGCAGAGGTGATCAAATACCACCAAAAGAAAGCTTTGTGTGAAAAAAGGACACAAAATTTTGTTTGGGTGCAGCGTTGCACGACAGCGCAATTACCAGTTGAAATAGTGCAGTGCCAAACAGCAACAAAATGACCTGGTCATGGAAGGGGGTAAAACTTCCAGAGGGCAAGTGGTAAACAACACACAGGTGGACTATTTACTCATTAGGTGACCTCTAAAGACAATTGGTTCCACTAGATTTTAGTTAGGAGTATCAGAGTAAAGGGGGCTGACTACAAATGCTCACCACATTTTTCAGATATTTGTAAAATATTTTGAAAACCATTTATCATTTTCCTTCTACTTCACAATTATGTGTCATTTTGTGTGTGTTGGTCTATCACATAAAATCCCAATAAAATACATATATTTATTACACACAAACACATACATACACACATACCATATAGAGGCAGATATACTAAAACTGATGCACAAAGAATCTGGTGCAGTGGTGCATGGTAGCCAATCAGCTTTTAACTTCAACTTGTTCAATTAAGCTTTGACAATAAAACCTAGAAGCTGTTTGGTTAATATGCAGAGCTGTACCAGATTCTGTGTGCACCAGTTTTAGTAAATCTCCCCCACAGAGTCAGAGTAAGAGCTAAAAAAAGCAAGATCTGGTAAAGTCTTTCCTTGTAATGGGAAAGCTGCCAATTCCTAGCACTCCATATCCACAAAAATTGTTTCTGTTCCCACAACCTACACTACTCTATGCAAAGCAGCAAATGTTTAAAAATAGCATTTGACAGAAAGCATGCACTGAGTCATGTAATCAGAGTTTTTCCTAGCTAAGACACAGAAGCAAAAAAAAAAAAAAAAAAATAAGAAGAAAAAAAACTTCTATAGATGTTTAGTGACAAATGTAACCAGAGCTGTAATAGAGTTGTGTTATTTAGATAGTGTAAATATAAATCCTGCTTTTCTGGGCTCTTCTGTATCACGTATAAAAGCCTACAGAAAACCCCAACAAGGGCTAAAATTAAACTATCTATTGCTTACAAGAGGGCTAAAAGAAGGTAAAACTCCTTGTGGTAAGAAACAGCTAGGGATTTGATTCAAATTGAGAAAACCTAAGTGTTCTACGGAGGCCCCATCTGACTCCTAACTCCTACACCATTCACTAACATTAAGTAAAAAGGTATACCTCTGACAGGTCTGTAAAGCCTCCTTCATCGTACCAATTCCCATTTGAATATCCTGTGGTTCAAATGTCATCGCTGCCTGCATAACCAAGATAGTGCTGTATCCAAGAGCATGATACATGCTGTCTTTAGCCCTGTGATGTAAAAGATTGTGGTGATTAAAACAATAGGCATGATTTTTGACAAATATTGTAAAGATGTGTGGGAGAATGTGTATGTTGGACAGTCCTTTTAGCAATGACATGTAGGACAATTTTTTTTGTAACGATGTCCAATGTTATGTTCCAGAGGACAATGAGAAGTCCTCCGATGTTTCAATAAAACTATTATGTAACTAAAACAATAGACATAACATACACACCATCATAATTTAGAATACCACTCTGTTTCAAACAGACAACTACTCAACTGTCAAGAGGAGGTTTCAGTGTAGATGTTTCAAGCTTTTGGCCCTTAAGACAACTCAAAGAGTGTATGAGTGAGCGTTTGTGTGTGTGTTGAGTGTGTGTGTGTGTTGAGTGTGTGTGTGTGTTGAGTGTGTGTGTGTGTGTTGAGTGTGTGTTCTCCCTGTGCCTGCGTGGGTTTCCTCCCACACTCCAAAGACATGCTGGTAGGTTAATTGGATCCTGTCTAAATTGGCCCTAGTATGTATGAATGTAAGTTAGGTACCTTAAATTGTAAGCCCCTTCTGTACGCCCCGCTGAATTCTATTATGGACTACTTTGACAAGTGTTCCCACACTTAAGCAGAGTACCAGCCACAAGAAGCTGAGTTGCCAGTGAAGCGTGGTTATTGTATATTCATATATCCATACAGCTAAATGGTTAGCACTTCCGCCTGGCAGCACTAGGGTCGTTGGTTCGAATCCCAACTAAAGCACCACCTGCCTGGAGTTTACATGTTCTCCCTCTGTCTGCGTGGGTTTCCTCCGGGTACTCCGGTTTCCTCCCACACTCCAAAGACATGCTGTTAGGTTAATTGGATCCTGTTTAAATTGGCCCTAGTATGTGTATGAATGTAAGTTAGGGACCTTAGAATGTACGCCCGTTTAGGGTTAGGGACTGATGTGAATGTACAATATATATGTAAAGCGCTGCGTAAATTGACGGCGCTATACAAGTACCTGAAATAAATAAATAATACACACACACAGATCTTTCCTTAAGTGCTTGTCTCCTGAGTAGTTGCCCCATATCATCCATTGGATAGCTATAACCTCGACACTCCACAAAGCTGGCCCTTAAAGTCTAACTGAACTAAAGCCAATATAGGGCAGAAGCTTTAACATAGTTCCAAATGTTGCATGCATTTTCATGGGCTTGCCTTATATTTAACGTGTGTTGCGATGTATGAGGCACACAGAAAACTATTGCCCTTCAAGTGACCTGCATTTAACCAGTGCAAAAAAAAAAAAATGCTGGTCACTGGTGTGAACAAGCTATTGGCTTGACTGCTCTCCAACATTGGCCAGTAATTTGAAAAACCGAAGGCTGCACAAAACAATTGCTGATCTTTGTGTGACAGCAGTGTTTTCTGTACAGTGGTTCCATGTCACCATGGCTTGTCAGCACTACAGTGCACTGGTCAAGAAAAGCCTGCTAAAAAGAGCAAGCATGACCAATTGCACTGTGCACTGCAATGCTGACATGCCGGACTGCTGTATGGAAAGCACTGTTCTCACACAGAGCTGCAATCCTCTGTGCAGCCTGATCTATGAATTACCAACTGTTCCTGGGCAGCAAATAAAGCACTCTAAGCAATAACACTTGCCAATTTAAGCTTTTGGAACTATGTTGACAGCTTCTGCCCTACCTTTGGCTCAGGTTCATTTGGGCTTAGGGCCAGTCTTGTGGATCATCCAGGTTCTAGATGTCAAATTAATGATTTTCCCTATCTCAGCTTGGCACCCCAACTATGATCATATTATTACCAGCCTGTAAACCAAGGGTAGGCAACCTTTTAGAGGTGGAGATCTACCTGAACAACATGGAAGAGATCAAAGATCACAAGGTTCGGCACCACTTTTTTTTGGTAAGAAATTAACTAGGAAGGCCCCAATAAAAAGTAAAAGTGGCATGACCAAAACTTGTATAAATATAAGAAAACAAACATCACTGTAAAAATACAAACTTAGCCTACCTTAAAAGGGCTTGTCAGTGCAAGTTGTATGCAGGACAGTGTCCAGGGGTCAGTAGAAGGCAGGGCAGTGTACAGAGGACAGTAGGATGCAGGACAGTGTAAAGGAGTCAGTAGTATGTTGGGTAGTGTACAGCTGTCAGTAGTAAGTAGGGCAGTGTCCAAGGGTTAGAAGGATAATCATGCAGAGCAGTGTAAAGGGGTCAGCTTTATGTAGGGTAGTGTACAAAGGTCAGTAGTAGGTAGGGCAGTGTCCAGGGGTCAATAGTATGTAGATTAGTGTACAGGGTTCAGAAGTATGTAGGGCAGCGTACAGAAGTCAGTAATAGTATTTAGGGTAGTGTACAGCAGGACAGTGTACAGTGGTCAGCAGGGCAGTGGCTTGCGGTCAGCAGGGCAGAGGATGGCATTTAGCAGGGCACATGGTGGGGTCAGTAGGGCAGAGGACTGGGACAACAGTGTGTAGCTCAAAAGGAAAGGAGTAAGTAATGGAGAGAACAGGGATCAGGAGTAAGTTATGCAGAGTACGTAGTAAGCAATGTAGAGTTCAGAGGTCAAAAGGATGTAAAACAACGTTCAGAGGTTAAATAGTATCACGGAGTGCAGGGTCAGTTCAATGCAAGCAGAAGTCAGTGGTATGTCACAAGCAACAGCCCTTGCTATTAGCCATTTCCTCCTCACAGGTGGCTGCCACTATAATGCTAAATAAATGTTGATATCTGGCAGGTTCACACATCTGCATTGTAGGAAGCAGTTTAATTTAACACTGTCAGCTCATCACCAAGGACCAGTCATTACAGCCTTCTGCCTCCTAGCGAAGACCACCTGCTGTATTTTCACAAATATCTAGCCTTCAATTACCAGCTCGTTTTCCAGGATGTGTCCCATCAGACTCTGTTGAGGCTGCGATAACAGATACAGCTCTGTGCCGGATGGGCAGGACAACCATGGCTCACCAGTTGGAGCTGTGTCTCATTCCCGTCCAGCCCCGCTCTTTACTTAGTACTTCCTGTGTCTCTGCTTCACATGTTGCAGATAGCCGACAGGTGCAGTCAGGAGGTTGTGGCATGTCAGAATTGCGATCTACCTGTCAGATGGTTGTGATCGACAGGTAGATCACGATCAACGGGCTGCCAACCCCCGCAGTATAAACCCTTCAACAATAGGTAGGTTTTTCCAAAACTGGTACCTAAAAAAATGTGGACTCTGGAGGTGTTAAATATATGAAAATTAAGATGAGCAAACAGATATCCAACATGTATATCCAAGGCTCCTCTTCCCTTCCCTAACATGCACCTATGCACTTTTCATTAAAAAAATTAAAGCCTTTGGAATAGTAAATAGATTAGAATTTCTCAGGTTTTAAAAAGACCTTGTTGCCAGACCATTCATTTAACCAAAAATCTTCCCATAAGATTATTTAAGTATTCACTGTATTTTGATCATGTAAATTATCTGTAAAATCTTCCTTGCATTAACATCCAATTATGATGGTCCTAAACCTCAGCAGAGCTGTCACTCAAGTGAAATTCTTTAGCTGGGGATCAGCAATCAGGTCTGATCGAGATCCACCTGGTGAGCGCAGTCATGCGACATCCTGACCTCTAAAAACAACGCCTCTCAGACCACAAGCAGTATACTGTGAGAAACCTTGAACAGACATTGCAATTCCATTACTTCTGACCTGTATACTAGTTCTGGGACAGCAAAGCTAAATAAAGTTCAATTTTACTGTCCTAGATCTAGCATACAGCCTTCGAATCAAAGAATGGCAGCTTGCTTCCAACTCTGCATTATCACACTGGCATTTTTCCTTTGTGACAGGTCTTTATAAGCACAAAAAACTAGGACTAGTAAGGTTGCAGTATATGTATCCCCCCCCCCCCCCCCAACACTATGGAGAATAAAAGAATTGTCATACCAAGGGCGTAATAATTCCAGAGCTTCTGAAAATTTGTTGTTTAGAAATAAGTTCAGAGCTAATGTGCACTCTTCTAGTGCACATCGAAGGTCCATCTTGGAAGCCCTAAAGAGAATGAAGAAACAATTGAATAGGCAACTCAGTGAAGCACAGTTTAACAAATTCAGCAACAATAATTGAAACAACTCAACTGGTTCAGTCAAAGATACATGGCAATCTTTCTGGTGCTATAAATAGTACAGAAGAGCAAAAAATAACTTGTGTGTTTACACACTACAGCCTCAGAGCAAAAAGAACCCCTTCTCATGGAATAATTGTGACATGTAAATCACAGAAATGTGAATACCAAAAAGAAATACATACAGAAACAGTAAGTAAGGCAGGTAACATTTGCATGTGCTAATGGTTAGGGTATGAGCTGTTAAATGGGCAATCAGAAGTATGGGGTACAGCTGAAAATATTCTTTGATTTGTGTTGAGCAGAATGTGACAGAAGACCTCTTGGGCTAGGTTCACACCTTTGCGAAACCACTTTTTATTTTTTAATGCGCATTGTTAAGTATTTTGCACATGTGCTGTCAAACATTTTTAAGGAATTTCCATGCTTTTCATGTTGGCCAATAACAATTTTTTTCCAGGGGCTGGAAACACATGCAAAATGCATCAAGCATCTTACGATCCCCAAAACACAGGAAAGCAGACAAAATCCAAAAAACAGACCCGAGCTACTTTAAAAAAACATGCTGCAGTGCAGCGCAGAGATGTAAACATGCTCTATCTATAACGGTGCCTTTGATGACACATGCGTGCTCAAATGTAAATGTGTGAACAGGGCCAAGAAGAATATGTAAATCCAATATTCCATATTCCTGATATGTGCCTGTTGTACCATGTACTTGTATGAAAAAGTATCCTGTTCTCTTTGTATTGTTTCTTTTGTTTGAAAACTCTGGTGTCCCTGCCAGTCCCTCTGTTTCCCTATTAAAAGCTGACCACACTAAGCAGTAGAACACACTGTTGTCAGTTCTCTAGCTGTGCTGGGAACTTGCCCTACTCTCCTTCAATGATCTGACTTCTGCTGACCCCCCCCCCCCCCCACAGACGTTCACTGGAAAGATCAATGTATTGCGGTTTCTCCTCTCCTAAAATTTATACAGCTAAGAACAATAGGGAATATTTGCACTTCTTCTCTTTTTTTTTTTTTTTTTTTTTTTAAGGAGGAGGAAAAAAAGAAAAGTATTTATAATTTTTTTTATAGCTATACATAAAATGTGTGAACTGAATGGGTTGTTTTACAACGTGAGGGTTTACAGTCCCTTTAATGTAGCTTTGTGGATTCATCCTCCCTCCAGAAGTCCATTTAAATAGAGTAACTAGTTAAAGTGACATTAATACTTTTTGTGTTTTTTTTTTTCTTTAAAACACACACACACACCATACCTACTCTGAGCAGCGGTTTTGCACTGAGCAACCCCGATCATCTTCTTTTCAGATCCCCGCCAAAGCTCCTGGCTCCTCCCCCTCGAGCAGTGCCCCCAGGGAAAGCCGCTCGCCTTGGGGGCATCACTGCATGCTCTTACCCTAGCGCCAAAAAGACACAGAGCAGCAGTTCGGCCATGCCCCCTGTTCTCTCCTCATTGGCTCACTGGCTGTGATTGAGAGCAGCAGGAGCCAATGGACTCCCTCTGCTGTCTCAGCCAATGAGGAGGAAAAGTCCCCAGACAGCAGATGCTTTCGTGAATGTCACTGGATCGGAGGGGGCTCAGGTAAGGATTGGGGGGGCTTGCTACACACAGAAGGTTTTTTACCTTCATGCATAGAATACATGAAGGTAAAATACCTTGAGCCTTTAGAAGCACTTTAAAGTAATATTAAAAGGCTCATCCTTTTTTTCTTTTAAAATACCAAACATGTTAAACTTACCTGCTGTGTGCAGTGGTTTTGCACATTAACAGGCTCGATCCTCCTCTTCTCGGGTCCCCCACCAGTGTTCTTGGTTCCTCCTCCTTAGCCAGTGCCCCCACAGTAAGCTGCTTGCTTTGGGAGTGCTGGAGTATGCTTGCTCCCGAGCCGTTGCTCTATGTGTCCACAAGACACAGAGCAGTGGTTTGTCCCCGCCCCCGATCTCTCATTGGCTCACTGGTGTGATTGACAACATCAGTTGCCAATGGCTCCTACTGCTGTCTCAGCCAATGAGAAATGAGAGACCCGGGAGAAAGTCTGCTCTCGTGCACATCACTGGACTGAGAGGGGGCTCGAGTATTAGGGGAGCAGGGGGGGACACTGCACACAGAAGGTTTTTTACCTTCATGCATAGAATGCACGGAGGTGTAAAAAAAAAAAAAAAAAAAAAAAAACCTTCCGCCTTTACAACCACTTTAAGATGTTTTTACCTGCTGTAAATGTGCATAATTAAAAGGATGAGAATAATAGCTGTCCATGTACCAAACAAATTTACATACTGCATATAAAACACCACATGAAAATGAAAACTAGTCAAACACTGTTTGACCCAAAGCATACAAGTAATTCAACAAAACAATGGCTGCAACAGCACAGAATACGCCTTCTGGAGTGGCCCAGTCAGAGTCCTGACCTCAACCCGATTGAAATGCTGTGGCATGACCTTAAGAGAGCGATTCACACCAGACATCCCAAGAATATTGCTACACTGAAACTGTTTTGTGAAGAGGAGTGGTCCAAAATTACTGCAGATCGTTGTGCAGATCTGATCTGTAACTACAGGAAACGTTTGGTTGAGGTTATTGCTGCCAAAGGAGGGTCAACCAGTTATTAAGTCCAATGGTTCACATACTTTTTCCTCCCTGCACTGTGAATGTTTACATGTTATGTGCAATTAAACCATGGCAACATCTAATGTTTGTGTAGTATTATGTTCAGCAGACTGTGTTCTTCTATTGTTGCGACTTAGATGACGTTCAGAGCACATTTTATGCCCAATTCATGCAAAACTCCACGTAATCCCAAGGGGTTCACATACTTTTTCTTGCAACTGTAGGTGCCTTTCTTCCAGCATGCATCTGTGAAACATGGACATGTGACTTAAACGCAACTAAAATGCAACTGCAATGCGTTTCTGATGAATATTGAGGAGTTTTCCCATTCATTTCAATGGAAACATTTTGGTGCGATGGAATCCACATTTTTGTGGATGAAGGACCTTTCAAAACCGCACCAAACCCACAGCGCAGTAGTGTGAAGAGTCTCATAGGATTTAAAGGGAAATGTTTTTATAGCAGCAAAAATACATCAGTATGAAAGCAGCCCAAATGATGAAGCCCTTTGGTACAAACTTCATCTGGTTTGTGATGTGATTTATCAACTACTGCTAGAATGTGATCTTGGAGCAAGCATACCAACAGTAAAAAAAACATAAAAAAAAAAAATAGTTCATACTTACCCTCTGCGCTCCCTTTGCCACATTCTTATTGAATTTTGCAACAATTGTCCAGAGGATGCAAGAACATGGAAACTAACAAAAGTTACTACCATTTCTACAATATGATTGGTACAGATCCTCCAACGGTGGGCTTCAGCCTGGCATTATGCTAAACACAGCCCTGCCCATAGTAACAGCTTGACACCATAGCATATTGTAAAAAAAAAACAAAAAAAAACAACAAACTAATATTCAATATCAGGAAATACATTCAGCAAAATCACTTTGACTATATAAAGCAAAGATGTGCCATCACTTACTATAGTTGAAGGTTGTGTTAGCATAGAGGCTTACAATAGATTGAGGGCTTCTAGCTGCCAATATGCGGTCCCACTAGCAACTTGATTAAACAAATCAACACTCAATGTCCACGTAAACACAATCATGAAAATATACGCTTTAACATGTTGAAGGCTAAGTCCACCTGTTATACAATGTTGTATTTCAATATTTCGAGCCTACAGTGGGGATCGAAAGTTTGGGCACCCCAGCTAAACATTTGTATTAATGTACATAAAGAAGCCAAGGAAAGATGGAAAAATCTCCAAAAGGCATCAAATTACAGATTAGACATTCTTATAATATGTCAACAAAAGTTAGATTTTATTTCCATCATTTACACTTTCAAAATAACAGAAAACCAAGAAATGGCGTCTGCAAAAGTTTGGGCACCCTGCAGAATTTATAGCATGCACTGCCCCCTTTGCCAAGCTGAGACCTGCCAGTGTCATGGATTGTTCTCAATCATCGTCTGGGAAGACCAGGTGATGTCAATCTCAAAGGTTTTAAATGCCCAGACTCATCTGACCTTGCCCCAACAATCAGCACCATGGGTTCTTCTAAGCAGTTGTCTAGAAAACTGAAAGTGAAAATAGTTGACGCTCACAAAGCTGGAGAAGGCTATAAGAAGATAGCAAAGCATTTTCAGATGTCAATATCCTCTGTTTGGAATGTAATTAAGAAATGGCAGTCATCAGGAACAGTGGAAGTTAAAGCAAGATCTGGAAGACCAAGAAAAATATCAGACAGAACAGCTCGCAGGATTGTGAAAAAAACAATTCAAAACCCACGTTTGACTGCACGATCCCTCCAGAAACATCTGGCAGACACTGGAGTTGTGGTACACTATTCCACTATAAAGAGATACTTGTACAAATATGGTCTTCATGGAAGAGTCATCAGAAGAAAACCTCTTCTATGTCCTCACCACAAAAATCATCGTTTGAACTTTGCAAATGAACATATAGACAAGCCTGATCCATTTTGGAAACAAGTTCTGTGGACCGATGAGGTTAAAATTGAACTTTTTGGCCGGAATGAACAAAGGTACGTTTGGAGAAGGGGCACAGAATTTAATGAAAAGAACCTCTGTCCAACTGTTAAGCATGGGGTTGGATCAATCATGCTTTGGGGTTGTGTTGCAGCCAGTGGCACAGGGAACATCTCACGAGTAGAAGGAAAAATGGATTCAATAAAATTTCAGTAAATTTTGGATGGTAACTTGATGCAATCTGTGAAAAAGCTGAAGTTAAAGAGAGGATGGCTTCTACAAATGGATAATGATCCTAAACACACCTTGAAATCCACGGGGGATTACATCAAGAGGCGGAAACTGAAGGTTTTGCCATGGCCTTCACAATCTCCTGACCTCAACATAATTGAAAATCTATGGATAGACCTTAAAAGAGCAGTGCGTGACAGACAGCCCAGAAATCTCAAAGAACTGGAAGACTTTTGTAAGGAAGAATGGGCAAAGATACCTCAAAGAAGAATTGAAAGACTCTTGGCTGGCTACAAAAAGCGTTTACAAGCTGTGATACTTGCCAAAGGGGGCAGTACAAGATATTAACTCTGCAGGGTGCCCAAACTTTTGCAGACGCCATTTTTTTGTTTTCTGTTATTTTGAAAGTGTAAATGATGGAAATAAAATCTAACTTTTGTTGACATATAAGAATGTCTAATCTGTAATTTGATGCCTTTTGGAGATTTTTCCATCTTTCCTTGGCTTCTTTATGCACATTAATACAAATTTTTAGCTGGGGTGCCCAAACTTTCGATCCCCACTGTACTCTTATTAATCTGAGCAATCAAAGTTTGTAAACGTATTTGTGAAAATCCTTCCAGATTTACTTCCTTTGACACACATTCACTGTGCTTTGGGAGTAGGCACTGCTGTGTCACACAGAACCTGCCTTCTGAACTACAGGAGTGCTGAGAGAAGGAGTTTCAGTAGGGTGAGGAAGTACAGGAATCTCTGCTTGCAGGCAGCAAATTACCATGGGATATGTAGTCTTTAGAAACTGAAAACAAACCGCTTCTGGGAAATCAGGCAAATCTGGGAAGCTATGGAAATATCTAGTTGATGACTACCTACAATTAATGGTTTTAATTCCATGAGCAGGCCTCAGAGTCAGTTAGGAGTCTTTTGTGATGACTTTAGCAAACTTTAGGTTTAAAAAAAAAAAAAAAAAAAAAAAGAAAAGAAATAAAACGCATTCAAGTTTTAGGAAGGCAGATCTGCTAAAAACATTTCCATTAAAGTGGAACTGAACTCAAAAAATTAACATTTGTTATTTTATTAGAGATCTCTCTAACCGCTGCCAAGCAGTGCCCTTAGGCCTGCTTCACACCACCTATGTGCTTTTTTTGATAATGTTTACAGAAAAAAACACTACAGTCCATTTAACATGGTTTCCTATGGGACACATTCCCATCTATGCTTTTTTTCAGCAGCTGCATTTTGGAAAGGGTCAGGGATTTTTTGCAAATGGAAAATGGTGTGCTTTTTGGCAGAAAAGCATGTAGTGTGTTTGACGTGCTTTGTGTGTTTTAATCTGCCCAACAAATTGTCCAGAAAAAAAAAAATGCAAAACACTTTTAAAAAAATGCATGAAAAAACACATCAAATATGCACTTACAAAAACGCACTACAAAAAACACTGCAGTAATGGATTAAAAACAAACTGCAGAAATGTGAACCAGGCCTAAAGCTGAACTCCAGCTAAACCCTTTTTAAAGAATATTTTACCCCAGCATTTCATATTCTTGATATGTACCTGTTATACCATGTTATACCATGTACTTGTGATAAAAAAACATTTCCTGTTTGTATTGCTTCCTTTGTGTAAATTACCTGGTGTTCCTGCCAGATTCCCTGCTTTCCTATTGCAAACCGACCACAGTAGGCATGGAAGCACCCATCCCAGTATGGTCAATTTTCTAGTTATTCTGGGAGAACATCCTGCCTGTCCTCCAATGGTCAGAGTTTTGCTGACAACTATAAAATGCAACTAAAACTATATAATGCAACCTCAACACACAGCAAGAAGCGACCACACTATACCCATTTCACTAAAGTCATGCCTGCTCATCAAACCAAGAGCAGTTACTAGAAACGTGCATGTTTGTAGCATCAACATAGTGGGACATTTACTAAAACTGGAGCATCCAGAAACTGGTGCAGCTGTACATGGTAGCCAATCAGCTTCTAACTTCAGCTTGTGAATTTAAGCTTTAACAATAAAACCTGGAAGCTCATTGGTTTCTATGCAGAGCTGCGCCAGATTTAGCACAATCCAGTTTTAGTAAATCCCCCACTTGTGTCCACATTAGAGAACAAACGCCTACCACACGGTGGCCACATCAACAAGGTGATACTAGGGAAAACCAATATCCAGCCTTCAGGAGTGCCCAGATATCACCATATGCTAAGACCACAAAGCCATTTGTGTAAACAGTAGAACATCTGCATTAGGTTATTGCTTTATTTTAATTATGACCTGAGCAATCAAAGAACCCCTAGAAGCCATACATGTTCATTACCAAATATACGGGCTGAAAAAACTAGCAGGCAATTGTACGATTAGGATAGGGTCATATTTACAAGAGGGCTCTAATGCACTGGTTCTTAAGACAGCAAGGTTAAAAAGGACAGTACCAAGGCATAAAATCTAAAAACTGGTACATTTTTCACTTATTTTTTTCTCTTGTTCGGCTAACACTTAAGAAGTTGGTAAATGCAGTAAAATTTGAAGAAAAAAAATATGCATCAGAGTTTATAAGAGAAATCACAAGATACTTTGTTCAAGTTTGAATAGAAGCCCTGCATGCTGCTGTAATTTTTTTTATTTTTAATTGGAAAACAAAATCATGGACATTAACCACTCGCCCTCCAAAGGATTTACCCACCTTCCTGACCAGGCCATTTTTTGAATTACGGCACTGCATTACTTTAACCATTAGCCGCCCGGCCAATGGCCGTTTGGCGGCTTCAGATGTGCCTCTTCATTCCGGGTGCACGCCATTTGGCGTGCTCCCGCACATGCGCCGTTTGCGGTAATGCAGAGCGGCGCAGCAGCGGGATCTGTCACGGGCCGTGCACCTCGGACACGGCCGATGACAGATCCGAGTACCGGCTCCCGTTGCTGGTACCATGTGACCTGCTGTGACCAATCACAGCAGGTCACATGACAGTTGTATACAATGGATGGCTTCATTCATGATGCCATCCATTGTATACTAGTGCCTAGCTGTGAATGGTCACAGCTAATCACATGCACATGTCATGTGATTAGCTGTGACCAAATCACAGCTAAGCACAAAAAAAAAAAAAAAAGCTGAATAAATCGATTTCATTCAGGTAAATGCTTGCTTATAGCAAAGTAATTCTTTGCTATAAGCAAATTGTGTAAAAAAAAAAAAAATACTGATCACTTCCCCAAAGTAGTACAGTGTTACTATGGTAACATTGTACTACTTTGGTCATAGTAAAATATGAAAAAAAAATCTTAAAAAAATAAAAAAAAGTAATAAAAAATTAAATAATAAAAAAATTAAAACAAAATAAAAAAATATATATATATTTTTTTTCCATACTGTCACCAGTAAGTGTCCCTGTTAACCGCCATGCCAGTTATATGATGACGCTGTACTGCACTGGTGACAGTATGTAAAAAAAAAAAAAAAAATAGTGAAAATAATTTTTTTACTTTTTTCATTTTCTGAAAAATTATGACATAAAAATACAACTTCAAAAAACTCGACATGCCTCTTATGAAGTACGTCGGACGGTCTACTCTGCAAAAAGGGGTCATTTGTGGGATATCTGTACTGTTCTGACATTCTTGGACCTCAAGAAATTAGATTGGCTGTCAGTACTTCAGGATTGATCAATTTTCAGATCTATACCATAGTTTGTGAACTCTATAACTTTCCTACAAACTAAAAAATACATCCTAATTTGGGTTATTTTCACCAAAGACATGTAGCAGAATACATCTCGGCCTAAATTTATGAAGAACAATTATTTATTTGTAAACTTTTATAACAGAAACAAAGAAAAATGTGTTTTTTTTTCAAAATGTTTGGTCTTTTTTTGTTAATTTAGCAAAAAATAAAAACCCCAGCGGTGATTAAATACCACCAAAAGAAAGCTCTAGTTGTGTGAAGAAAATGATAAAATTTTAGTTTGGGTACAATGTTGTATGACCGCGCAATTGTCATTCAAAGCGTGAGAGCGCTGAAACCTGAAAAATGGCCTGGGCAGGAAGGTGTAAAATTGCACGGTATTGAAACGGTTAACAGACAATTGCACGGTCATGCAAAGCTGTACCCAAATTAAATTTGCATCCTTTTTGTTCCCACAAATAGAACGCTTTTGCTGGTATTTGGTCACCTGTGTGTTTTTTTTTTTTTGAGCTATAAACAAAAAAAGACCGACAATTGAGAAAAATAATATTTTTGTCTTTTGCGATTAAACGTGTCCTGTAAAAACATTTTTAAAATATCAAATTTTGGCAAATTTAGGCCAAAATGTGTTCTGCTACATGTCTTTATTAAAAAAAAAATCCCAATTCATGTAAATTAATTTACATGAAAGTTATAGCGTTTACAAATGGTGGTATATATACTGGGCCTTTTTTTTTTATTTTTACTAGTAATGGCGGCGATCAGCGACTTATAGCGGGATTGCAGTGGACATTCTGACACTGCGGGGAACTGACTTGGTGTCACTGACATCCCCAGTAATACTAATACAGTGATCAATGCTAAAAAAAAGCACGGACACTGTACTAAAGGCACTGGGCAGGAAGGGTTTAACATCTGGGGCGATCACAGGGTTAACTGTGTGCTGTTCTTACTAAGTGTGTTGTGTAATGGTTCATTGTAAGCACACGGTCATGGAAAGCAGTGTGCATGAGCCGACAGGGGAGAGAAAGGTTTTGTTTACATTCTCTCCCACCCCCACCCATCGGAGATATATATACACACACATATATATATATATATATATACACACACACACACACATACACACACACACAGACACACATACATCACACACACGTGATTTTGTGCACAGCTGCCGTCCTGTAGCCGTATATCTGCTATGGGGTGGTGCTAAAGCAGTTAATCATGAGTGCCTGGGGCAGCATGAAATGTACAGTATCTCACAGAAGTACACCCCTCACATTTTTGTAAGTATTTTATTATATATTTTCATGTGACAACACTGAAGAAATGACACTTTGCTACAATGTACAGTAGTGAGTGTACAGCTTGTATAACAGTGTAAATTTGCTGTCCCCTCAAAATAACTCACACACAGCCATTAATGTCTAAACCGCTGGCAACAAAAGTGAGTACACCCCTAAGTGAAAATGTCCAAAATCAGCCCAATTAGCCATTTTCCCTCCCTGATGTCACGTGACTCTGTGTTGCAAGGTCTCAGGTGTGAATGTGGAGCAGGTGTGTTAAATTTGGTGTTATGCATGTGTGGTGGCAATCAGGTGAGGAGTACAAAGACGAGTATGTCTTGCCTACAGTCAGGCAAGGTGGTGGGAGTGTCATGGTCTGGGGCTGCATGAGTGCTGCCGACACTGGGCAGCTACAGTTCATTGAGGGAACCATAAATGTCAACATGTACTGTGACATACTGAAGCAAAGTATAATTCCCTCCCTTCGGTGACTGGGCCACAGGGCAGTACTCCAACATGATAACGACCCCAAACACACCTCCAAGATGACCACTGCCTTGCTAAAGAAGCTGAGGGTAAAGGTGATGGACTGGCCAAGCATGTTTCCAGATCTAAACCCTATTGAGCATCTGTGGGACATCCTCAAATGGGAGGTGGAGGAGCGCAAGGTCTCTAACACCCACCAGCTCTGTGATGTCGTCATGGAGGAGTGGAAGAGGACTCCAGTGGCAACCTGTGAAGCTCTGGTGAACTCAGTGCTGGAAAATAATGGTGGCACAAATATTGACACTTTGGGAACCAATTTGGACATTTTCACTTAGGGGTGTACTCACTTTTGTTGCCAGCAGTTTAGACATTAATGGCTGTGTGTTGAGTTGTTTTGATGGGACAGCAAATTTACACTGTTATACAAGCTGTACACTCACTACTTTACATTGTAGCAAAGTGTCATTTCTTCAGTGTTGTCACATGAAAAGATATAATAAAATAGTTACAAAAATGTGAGGGGTGTACACACTTCTGTGAGATACTGTACATACAGCCTGTATTTGTGACCCTAATAGCTATTCCCAATGTTAAAAAGAGGGAAACGAGTATTAAAGAAAAAAAAAAGTTGTCACAGATCTCCTTCTCCACACACTTTCTAGTATGGTAACACTTTAGGTTAATTTGCTACTGTGGATGAAAAGGATACGTTCACCTTTTTAAAAAAAATTAAAAAACGCACTTTTCTCAGGTAAAAAAAATGTGCATTGATTATTTTTTTTATTTTTTACTATGAATCTGCAAAGCAGTGCACTGTCAGTGTATCTGTCTGCTCGTACAGGCAGTCAGTTACTGAATGATGGGAAGCATCAATGAACTATCTATAGCGCTCATTGAGGACTGCAAGTCGAGAGCCTCAAAGGCTGTTGGTACATGTAGTACTACCATTCACAAATTTTTTTAAATTATGACAGCAGGTGCAGGAGAGGATCCCCGGCCCGCTGTCACAACAGGAGATTGGTGCAGGGGCTCCTCTGCTCCCAAAACACTAACATGTTACACCCTGAATACGGGTTGAATCTTCAGTAAGGGGAATTGGAATTGAAGCCATGCGGCTTCACAGCCAGTTATATGCTGAGCGCTGCTCTTTTTGAATTCTCCCACAGTCTTCTGGGGCCTGTAAGTGTCCCAAAAGGCTGCATGAGAAGGAGGGGGCCGAACTTTCAGCTCAGATCGCCTCGGTGCATCTGACAGGAAGTGGGAGTGGGTACCTGTCAAAAACAGGTACCCGCTCTCCTGCCCCCAAAAAAAAGCCAAATGTGGCAGAGTAGGGGGGAAGGGGGCAAACAAGTGGAACTTCCCCTTTTGGATGAAGTTCCACTTTAAATTCAGAAATTGTAACAGGTTTCAATTAGAATGCCCTGTCTAGGTATGAAGTTTGTTTGGGCAAGGGGCATTGTTAAGTTTGCTATTTTCACCTGAACCCCAGGCTGGGCTGTGAATGGGGGGTATAACGGGTGTTGCTGAATCTCGGGGAAGTCAACTAGGGTTTGCAAGCACCTCTGGAGGCCTACTATGGGCTCTACAGGCCTGTGCTCGAATTCTTCGTGGCTGCAGTTGTATTATACTACTAGTGGTGACTATGGGAAAAAGAGATACTGGCTGGCAATCACACTTGCACGCTAGAAATTATAATAACTTGCTAGCAGAGATCAGGCTCGATATTGCTAACACTGCAAATTCTTGGTGGCTGCGGTTGTATTATACTACTAGTGGTGACTATGGGAAAAAGAGATCCTGGCTAGCAATCACACTTGCACGCTAGAAATTATAATAACTTGCTAGCAGAGATCAGGCCGGATATTGCTAACACTGCGGTTTTGCAGACAATGTATCAGAGGTGTCACTGATTATAAAAATGATATGGACACTGCACTTGTTGGGGGGGCTAAATGCAAGTGCTGGTAGTGTTCGTGGTTGCTCCTGCTAACACTGTTATTATGGACACTATACTATTGAGGACACTAGTATAGTTCTGGATTTGGACCCAGAAATACACTATACTAGTAACAGCGGTGACCAGCAACTTATAGCGTGGCAGGCAATCATGGACTGACTGACACTGGCTGGGAGGGACACTAACTGAAGCTATCTGATGTTGCTAGTGACACTAATACAGGATCAGTGATAATATGGTATACCGACACTGTACTAATGGCTCTAGCTGGGTGACAGGGATAACTAAGAGGGTAATCAAAGGGTTAAATGTGTGCCTAAAAAGTGTATGTATGCTGCTTTACTCACAGATCTGGCTAGCTTTCCTCCCTGATTTTAGCTCTGAATGGTAAGTGAAACAATGAATGGAGAACCAGACAGATCTGGCTTGTGTGTTTACTAACCCACGCAGATCTGTGCTGTGATTTTCCATAGCAATCAGTAGGTTCACATTAGGAAAGGGAGGGAATAGATGGAGGAAGAAAGGGGAGGGAAATCATTGGCAGTGAGGCCTATTGGCAAACTCATGCTGTGTCTGTAAACTCGGAAGTTCGGTGTGAGATATAGGTATGTCGCTGAGCCTGGGGAAGCTGCCCACCAGCAGTAAATGTACTGTTGAAAGGTGGTAACTTAATATTTTTACCTGCCAATTTTTGGGCAGGTTTTAAGCATATTGCCAAGGCACCCCTGAAAAGGCCTGAAGGCACCCCAGGGGGCCTGGGAACCCTGGTTGAGAAAGGCTGGTTCAAGATACAAGTCCCATGACCTGTACTGTGGAAAAAAAAAAATCAGAAGGCCTACTTTTTAGACTCTGTGGACAATACAAATCAGTATACCAGTGTGTAGCCAGCAAAACCTAAATCTGTGAGCTACCGCAAGAATACAAGATACAAGTATATCACAAACTGATTGTTGATCGATATTAAATTTGCTTCATTTATAATCTTCTCAATATATGATAGTGACTTTTATTATTTCTCATAGTTATTTATGTGCTGTAGGTATAATACCGAGTAGCACAACACAATTTATCACTGTTTAGTGTGCAGTAGTGTCAGTTTTGTCCATCAAACACACTGAGGAAATAATATTTTCAGGAAGCATTACTACAAGCATTTAAAAGGTCAACTCAGCCACAAGGTTTTTAGTTTCTAAAATTAGGTTTAATTGTACAGTAGAATGATGTACTAAAAGTTAATTGAAGAACTTTTACTCAAACCGAAAGGTATCAACCTTTTTTTTTTTTTTTTTTTAATCATCCATCTCAGCTCCTTTGTTTAAAAAGTGGAGTTTCTCCAATCCTGCTAAGAATTGGATTGTCATCGCTTGGTTATACATAGGAAGAAGCATTTTCCAAGTCCCCTCTCCATCAATGAGAACATAGCAGCATTATACCTTTGTACACAAGATACTTTCACTAGTTGCTTTGAAAAATGCCTTAAAGTAGAAGTGTAAGCAAAAGTTTTTTTTAAATTTTGGATAGAGTAACAAAGGGTTATAACCACTGTCAGTATTTTTTTTTATGCCATCTGTGTACCATTGGGAGGGAGGATTTAATTTTACTTTGTGCCCATAGCCAAAACAGGAAGAAAGATGAAATCCCTGGAAATTAAAAGGAATCCATTGCCCCACCCAAATTAGATTTTCTTGTAGCTTCACTTTTGATGAGAACGATAAACAGGACAGATAAAGAAGGTAAATGTCCCTAATGGAGGCAGAGGTAGGAATAAAAATCTAACAGGTATTTTAAACATCTCTACCAAAAAAACAAAAAAACAAAAGTTTTGCCTTTTCTTATATTTTAACCAGTTCCTGCCAGGCCTACATACAAATGACAGCCGGGCAAGACATTCACTGTTCTGGGTGGACATCATATGTTTCCACTGGATACAGCCGATGACCGATCAGTGTACCTGCTTGCTGCAGGTACCATGTGATCAGTGTGACCAATCACAGCAGATCACATGACAATTGCGTTCATTCATGCCATCCATTGTGTTGATCTCTGTGATTGGCCACAGGTAATCACATGGTACAGATGGGCTGAGATTGGCCCGGTCTGTACCATGTGATCCCTGTTACCAGTCACAGCTAACCACAATAGTGAACACTGAATGAATCAATTTCCTTCAGTAAAAATGGTTGCTTATAACAGTGAAATTCAGCAATCATAATGTAGTACACAAAGTAGTACAATGTTACTGTGGTAACACTGTATTGCTCTGGTCACAAAAAAAAAAAAAAAAATGACGACATTGTACTGCACTGTTTAAAGCAGGGATGGTCTATTCAGATCGCCCAATGCCCAGGACATTATTTCCGGGCACTGGGCAGGTAGTTTTGCCCGCAGCTGGGCTCATCTGTCAGGTGGAAGATTTGGATGGCAGCATATCTCATATACCTCAGCCTCTGATGCAGAGGGGTACTGCAAAACCGGTAAGGCAGGGGTCACTGGTCGCACCTGGATCTATGATGTGTTTATATACCATGGACTGATAAGTATACTTTTCTCTAACACCATGACAAGAGGAACTATATTCTGAAATCATGGAATGAAATGTCACTCATTGCACCATCGATGGAATATGTGCTTGTTTTCTGCACCTACATTATTCATGCTCACTTGCACAGGAGCATATATAGCTCCAAGTGGCTTCACATATGAGGGAGGTATCTGTCTATACATATGAAAGTGGATCTACATTCATAGGCAGTCCTCATCTTATTTTCCTCCTCTGGATTACATTCAGCTACGGCTTTCCTGACCGGGACACTCTATAACCATACGCTTGTATTAAGGATGGCAATGGAATCGAGCAGTGAAATCACTACTTGGAGATCAAGGAATGAACTGGTAGACACCATCTTGGATCCTTATGGCTTATCCAGCATATATCTTTGCACAAGATGAGCAATGGAGAGGGAGGAGATACACCAATATAGCAGCTGCATTTTTTAGTGGCCACTCTTTTTCCTGCATCTCTTTACTCTATGTCTGTCCCTCTTCTCCGAGAGCTCTCAGTCCAATCAATAAGAATATATCTATAGAATGTAAATTATTATTGAAATATATTGTATGGATGACATTTGATTCATTGGATCCAGGGTCCCTATTTCTGACCCATAACTTTTTAGATTGGGTTTATGTAATTCTAAATGTGTTATTTTAATTAATAAAAAGTTCATTATTGGGGTCAATGATCTCTGTCAATACTTTAATCACAAAGGAGATTTTTCTCTTTAGATTTCAAATATATTGGGTCTGAGATGTTCGGAAAAAGCCATTTTCTATGTGCGGAGTAGTTTTGGATTTTTTGGTGAGCTCTCCTCCCCTTACTTACATATTCTAAAACACAAGCCTGGAAGGATAATTTTTTTTTTTAATTTTTGCAATATCTGCATATCTCTAACATGATGGGTCGCTGAAGAAGCTGATAGTCATTTTAGTATTCTGCGGTAACGCAGTGATCGATGCAATTTTTTGGGTCCCGCTGAGTTTCTGTGCTGCACACTAACGGCAGGGGATTACTCACATGGCACTGCCAGCATTCATAGAAGGTCACACTAAGCTGAGGTCATGAGCTCCACCTCATCCAGTCAGAGAACGGAGTAACCCCCAGTAGCTACATGGCTAATGTGTAAGGTAAAGTCTACAAGCTTGGAAAAATAATTTTGTAAATGGGTAGAAAACTGGCTAAAAGACCGTATTCAAAAAGTAGGGGTTAAAAGTCAGTCACCTGTAAGTCACCGCTGTCCGCTCTACCCATTCCCCCCCCCCCTTACGCAATCAAGCTTTGGCTGTACTTCTCTATTAATGCTTCATACTCTGAATGATCTAAGGTTGTTAGTGGTGTATCCCAAGGTTCAGAGTTGGGACCCTTACGTTTTAATATATTTATAAAAGATAAAGGGTCTGGGATTAAAAGTTATTTCAGTCTTTGCAGATAACACCAAGTTGTTCAGTGGAATAACGTCCTAACAGGATGTCTCCAATTTGCAAGCCGACCTCAATGCACTGTTTAATTGGGCAACTATGCTACAAATGAGGTTTAATGTTGATAAATGTAAAGTTAGACTCTTTGGGGCTAAGAATATTCATGCATCATACATTCTAGGATGAGAACTGCTGAGGGGATCAATGGTGCAGAAGAATCTGGGTGTTCTGGTAGATTATGAGCTTAATAATAGTATGCAATGCCAAGCTGTGGTTTCCAACGCAAGCAAAATACTTTTGTGTATTGAGAGGTATGGACTGCAGAGAGAGACACCATTTTGCCCCTGTACAAATCATTAGTAAAGCCTCATCCGGAATATGCAGTTCAGTTTTGGGCACCAGTCCAGAAAAAAAAAAAAAAAAAAAAAGATATTGGGGAACTGGAGAAAGTGCAGAGAAGGGGAACCAAACTGATAAGAGGCATGGAAGAGTTCAGATATGATGAAAGATTAGAGGAACTGAATTAATTCTCACTTGAGAAGAGATTAAGGGGGGATATGATCTACATGTGTAAATACATAAGTGGACCATATAGTGAACTTGGTGTAGAGTTATTCACTTTCAGGTCATCACACAGGACAAGAGGGCATTCTTTAGGTCTAGAAGAAGGATTTAATATTCAAATACAGAAAGTCTTCTTCAGAGTAAGCTCTGTGAAAATGTGGAATAGACTCCTTCAATTGCTGGTTCTGGCCAGTTCAATATATGGTTTGAAGAAAGGCCTGGATTCTTTCCTAAATACACACAATATAACTGGATACTAACATTTATAGGTAAAGTTGATCCAGGGAGTATCCAAATGCCTCTTGGGAGATCAGGAAGGAATTGGATCATGTTTATTTGGGTTTTTTTGCCTTCCTTTGGATCAACTGTGGGCATTGGATAGTGTATATAGGGGTTTTCTATTAGTGTGTGTTGTTTTTTTTTTTTCTGTTGGTTGAACTGGATAGACTAGTGTGGAAAGGGAAAGCCGACACACAGAAATTTAAAGATGAATACAGTAATTTTTAGCATCCCCAGTGGCCTATCAGGTATGAGATATGCATACCATTGTGCCAAGCTGAATCAATGTAAATATGCAATATAGATAATTCCTCTTTAAACTTTAAAGTACTAATCACTTTGATATTAAAGGTTTGATTCAGCTGACTTTCAAGCTAAGGCCTGCCAACTGTGAGTGCCCCAGTGGCCAACATGGGCCTCAGACATACTAAGTACTGCATGCATGACTTTTTTTCTGCACAGCATGTTATGACAAAAACTACTGCACTGTAATGGCACTGCAGTGAATAGAACTAAATGAAATGTCAAAAATCGACATATCAGCACTGTTCCTTCCAGTAGACACCAGCGGCTGTGCGTTCAGTGCACCTTGTTGATGTTAACAAACCCTAAAACAGTTACAGCTAAGACAAGAAGCTTTGGCAGCTTAACACTTTGAGTTTGGGTGTACAAATTATCAGTTTATCCTAGCAGTTAAGAGATCAGCAATTAATCCCACATCTGCTTCTTCAATGTAGTTGAAATTGTAACAAGTAAAATCAGGTCACCCTATTACCTAAAACTACCAGTTTAGATGGATAGATTGTATAGCACAAAAGTCTAATGACGCAGCTATGGCCTAAATAAACAAAATGCTTCCAATAGTAATGTTTATAAACCTAATTTAAAAAGCAATACCAGGGAACACATGAAACTAATGAGTGACATTCTTCCTTTCGGTAATTGAGGTACAACAAGCAAAATATCTCAACACCTGCTTCTGCGTCCATCAGGCATCAGTTTGCATTTCTTCTTCAGGCAAACTCCCAGCACACAAAAAAGATAAAAGGTCCCATTACAGGTTTTTATGCTATCACTCAAGCAAGTCTCCTTCATTTGTTTTTCTTATATTTTAGTGGATGGGCAGCTCGCGTCTGTAGTGTCATGATATTTTTTTTGTAAACAGATTTGCCTTCATATGCTTTTTGAGAAATTAAACTGGGTCAAACACAACTTTTATGCAACTTCTCAAATACCATTTATCAAGGTTTCCTTACTCTGACTGGCTTCCAAGATATTGCTGCTTAGCAATGGAGGTTGAATTGGGACAGATTTGAGTTAGAAATAGTCATGCTTTGATCCTGTATTTATTGCAAATATAATGACATAGTTTGGTACAAGGCAAGTTCTAAATATAGCAGGAAATCGGTAAATCCCATGGCTTTTTTATGGTCATCTGTGTACCTGCTGAGGAAATATATACCTCGTTTACCACCTTATAAAACACCCTTCTCCTCCAGTTTGTTACTATTCTAGAAAGTGGGGAAAAGCTCACCACAAACCTGACAAAGGCATTACCCTTTTTCACTCTGCTAAATAGATGTTGTTTGAATTCTTGACTCAAGAAGTAGGGGAAATCTCAGTTGGTTTCTACTGTGTTTAAACCTTCTGATCTATGTAATCAGCAAATATTGTCTAAATACAGGCAGTATGAGTATTATCTTTAATCTTTGGTGTCATTTATCTATTTTTTCCAGTGTTGTGCAGTAATTAAGTATGAAACTGCCTCTAGGCAGGAGCTTCTGTAATAAAGACCAGTCCCTGCTGCTCTCTCTCTCTCCTAGTGAAGGGCGACTAGTCTTGTATCCGTCCCCTCCTGTAGCTTTCTGCAGGCAACCTGTAGTAGACCTGCTGGGTCCCACCCACTCCTCTGTTTTGGCTATGTGTAGCACAGGGGTGATGTAACTTCTACTTTTACACAGTGATAACTGGGTTTGTAAAGTCACTTGGTGCACAAAAGAGGATTTATATCCTCTGTGGCTACGGATTAATAATTTATTTTTAAATAAATGTGTGTGTGCCCAGAGTTCAGCTTAAAAAGAAAACATTTGGCAGTGTTTAGGATTTAGCTTTTCACTTACTGAAATCATCAAATCTATATTTTACAACAATATCCAATTTTTCCATTACACTGCATTGATTTACATAATAACCAGCCAGACCCTAGATGATGCTCAGAACTAGACTCATGCAAGCTGGTCTGGTAACTAGAATTCCCCAGCTAATGGATAGGTACAGGTTAATGGCATGATCAGCAGTAAGTATATACAAACTGAGAGAATCCTGTTTGATGCAGGACAACTGGATCAGCATGCGGCTTCCTGTACCGCTCAGGCTGTGTGTGTGTGTGCAAATATTTCCTAACATAAGAATCCTATTCTAAGATACAAAAAAGAATCACTCAGTGTATGCTAATCATCTAAGAATGGTTTCTCCATTTTAAAGGATTAGGTAGGGGTAAAACGGATACACCAAGCGGCAACTAAAGAACACTACTGAAGGTGACAAGATGCATCTGCTGACTCAGGCACTGATGTCCCTGTAACCAACACTGCGTCACATAAATGCTGGCCTGGCTCCAGTATAAAGTGCCATAATTCACTACCATTGCATTTCAACTTCAAGCTTACTTAAATAGCATTTGTCCCAGAAACAAGCTAATGCTCCATTTTCCTTTATTTGCACAATAAATGTAAGTTGTATCCTTACACGCAACAATGAAAACACATTTTCCATCCCTCCGCCAGCCAGCAGGTCTACACAGGTTGATACGTGCACAGTAATAAATGGTCCCTGATGAACATATGCTTGCAGAAGAGTGGGGGATGTGAAGGAAATGCAGATGCTCTGAATGACCTTACAGTCACAATAGTATAAAATTATATGCACAACATTGCAAAGCAGGATTTTTTTTTTTTATATAAAAATACCAAGCCTGCCAAAATAATTGCAATTTACAATATACTGCAGGCGAAAAGGGCCTTTTTTAAAATATTCAGTAACATAAGAGATGACACAATCAGAAATAGGTAACTAGAGGGATGACAGCAGCAAAATCAAACATCACTGATGTAGTGAAGGGTAAAGTTTCATTAAAAACATAATTGTAAAATACACTGTATTGGTACATTGTAATTTGAATTACAAACCATGAAAAGGTAAAGGTGACAAGTGCCTCAGCAGAAGCCATCTGCAATCCATGCAAATGTATGAAAAGTCTGGTGCAGTACTTACAGGGTTGAAGTCTGAAGATCTTTTGAAAGAGAAAGTAATCAACAAAGTAGCTCAATCCAGCTTGCTCAGATCTCCCACCTCACCAAAGGGTCACAGGTAACACTGACAGGGCATGCATATTATGAAAATATACATGTACTACACTTGATGTGTTTCTATGCAAAGGTAGCCATAAGGCAGTTATGAATTAGTCATGAAGAAGAAACGAAGATGCAGTGAACTTCAAAAGGTAGCAGCTGGCCTGCCAGGGGCTTCCCATCACAGCATTTGAAAGAATTGTCAACTAGATTAGCAGTAGGTCGATGCTGGTACACCGGATGGATGCTCTCTCATATCTGCTCAGGAGGGATGCTGGGAGATTTTACCAATCTGCGATGCAGCCTAGCTCTAATCCATCACTCTCCAGCTACAGTGAAAGCGTAATACGCACACACAATGTGCTGCTGCCTTAAATATCTGCAGTATCTGCAAACGCAGTCTAAAAACCAATAATGTAGGTTAATCCAGACATGTCCTCCACAGTGCTGGGATGAACATTCTGAACATCCATATGTTATGAAGCAACCTAGTAATGACCTGGAAATGATCACAGTTCTGAAATAGCAATCTCGAAATAATAGGTTTGGAGTTAAAACTGATTTTAGTACATTATGTGCAAAAAAAAAAAAAAATAGTCTGTGCATATACCACTGAAAGAACAAAAAGATGAAAAGGAATGTGCAAAGCACATATCAACTAATCATCAAATCACATTTCTTATTAGTCTAATGTTAAAAGCCATGGATTTCTGAATATCTTCTTTGCTTTTTCCAATTTCTTAAAGTAGTGCACGTAAAAAAATACGTTTAAAGGAAACTACAAAAAAACATTTATTTTAGGAGCAACTGAAATAGGACCACATAACTATAGCAAGATAAATATTTTTTTACGGATGTAAGATTTCACCGATGGTGGAAGGAAGTATATGTTTTATAAAAGCTTTTCGCTTTTGAAAAAAAAAAAAAAAAAAAAAGTTATATGAAGGCTAGAAAGTCAACAGCTTGTTATAGAGGGGGTAAAATGCTTTGTATACTGTACATGTAAGTAGAATCCATTTGTGGTATATGAAGCCTTTCCCTTTTCCCTCTGCAATACAAATTAACTATTAATTTGCTTTAAATGTTTTTTCCATTCTCTATAGCAAGTCAACAGTTCCTGCGTGTTATATGGATACCCATCCTTGGGTTTGGTGTGCCAAAATTTAATCTACAATAGACAGTAAATTGCAGATTCCATGCTGCAGCTATTCTGTTCAACTGCATGAAAACGTACCAGAATATCATCCTAATAATTCATCAAAGTACAAGAAAAAGTAGAATGATTTACTGCTTTATACTTTAAAAAGGTATATCCATTCCCCACTTAGCCCCAGTTCACACTGGATCTGACTTTGAAAATCTCACAATTTCACTTGAAGTCACACGATTTCAAAGGCGGATGGCAGTGCGACTTGATAGGCACCTGTGAGATGTCATGCCCACATGTCTATACAAGTCGCACCCAAAAATCGGCAAAAGTAGTGTAGAAAGTACTTTTCAAAAATCGGGCAGCACAGTGGCTTAGTGGTTAGCACATCTGCCTTGCAGTAAATGTGTCATGGGTTCGATTCCCGACCATGGCGTCTCCTGCATGGAGTTTGCATGTTCTCCCTGTGCTTGTGTGGGTTTCCTCCGAGTACTCCGGTTTCCTCCAACACTCCAAAGACATAATGGTAGGGTAATTGGATCCTGTCTAAATTGGCCCTAGTATG